>NW_026876203.1:0-18799 GCF_032173495.1 Musca vetustissima
TGTGCAAATCGAAATATGTATAGGGACTTTGGTACACCATTTACCTTAAATCGGACGAAAATATATATGGGGCTTTATCTAAATCTGAACCGATTTTCACGAAACTTAACACACATCATTCTAGACCTAATTCATTTCGCTATGTCAAATTTCGGTCAAATCAAAATATATATAGGGACTTTGGTATACCATTTACCTTAAATCGGACGAATATATATATGGGGCTATATCGAAATCTGAACCGATTTTCACGAAACTTACCACACAGCATTCTAGACCTAATTCATTAAGCTATGCCAAATTTCGTGCAAATCGAAATATAGATAAAGACTTTGGTACACCATTTACCTTAAATCGGACGAAAATATATATGGGTTCGTCCTTGGGCCAATTAAGTGACCTGTGCCAAATTACATCCAAATCGGATCATAAATGCGACCTGTACTTTGTTAACAAAAATACATGGACGGTCGGACAGACGGACATGCATAAATCGACTCAGAAAATGATTCTACGCATATTTTCAAAAGGAACCATGGGTCTATCTCGATTATTTTTGCCTGTTACAAACATATGCAAAAAGACATGATACCCTGTACCACAGTGTGGTGAAAGGTATAAAAATGGAGAATATCGGTCCATTTTTATGGTGCCTGGTATTTCTGGTTTTATCCAAATTTGCACATCGTAATGTTTCTTTGTGTGGTGAAAGGTATAAAAATGGAGAATATCGGTCCATTTTTATGGTGCCTGGTATTTCTGGTTTTATCCAAATTTGCACATCGTAATGTTTCTTTCAAACTCAAAACAAGTTTGCGCCTGGGGAAAATATATACACAAGGCCACCTGGATTTCTCCTGATCAAGCAACGAAAAATCAAATTGAGCATGTTGTGATAGACGGAAGGCATTCGTCCAGTGTTTTTGACGTTCGATCGATACGAGGAGTGAATATCAATTCGCACCATTACCTTCTGACAGCCAATGTTCGCACCCGTCTTAATGTAGCACCAATTATGCGATCTAATGTAATACGGATCTAAACCAACACTTGGGTACCAAGGCCCACCTTCAAGAAACCCGTGCAACGATAAAGTGTGCCGTAATGCTACTGTAACGCAGCTAATAGGGCAACCCTGAAGACAAAAGAAACACTTAATGTGATGGAGAATTATAGGGAGAAAAGAAGAGAGAAGAAACGAGAGGGAGCAAATCGAGATGTACAGAAGTCAGAATTAAGTCCGGATATATTACCAACGGGTAAAAGACTGGTGGTCAGATGCTGGCCAGGAGCATGTACCAGCTGATTAGTAAAATTTGTCTAGAGGAATGCATGCCCAATGATTGGAACCTCAGCATCCTGTGTCCCCTGCACAATAATTGAGACAGGACGATATGTCCTTCCCATCGAATATAAAGTGCTATCCAACGTGCTGTGTGAACGACTGACAATGACATTACTGGACCATACCAATGCGGCTTCAGACCTGGCAAATCCACCATTGACCAGATTTTAACTCTGCGCCAAATCCTGGAAAAAAACATCGGCACATTCCAGCTATTCGTCGACTATAAAGCCGCATTCGACAGTCCAATTCGTTCAGATGTGTTTAAGACCATGTCAGCGTTTGGCATTGCTGCAATATTAATTCGGCTATGGAGGATAACATTAACTGGCACAAGATCAACAGCCGAGGATTCGGACAAGGTGACAGTTTGTGTGTGATCTTTTTAACATCCTGCTGGAAAAGATCTTACGAAATGCAAAGGTGAAGAGAAATGACAATCTGTACACCAACCAACACATGTTACTCGCTTATGCCGATGACATCGACACAGTGCGTCGAACATTGCGAGCGGTAACAGCCACTTTTGAATAAATTGAGAAGGAGTCTGCCAAAGTGGGACTGGCATTAAACGGCGAGAAGCTGATGGTACAACGCGCAAGATATCCAATAGACTCGGAACAACTGTGGAAGTTGAGAACTACAGCTTCGAGGTAGTCAACCTTGGTACGGCCATAAATAGAACTAATGACATCAGTTTTGAAATTCGGAGAAGGTAAGCAGTAAGCAGTTTAGAAACAAGGCCATCTCCCGCCAGACCAAACTAACACTTTACAAGACGCTGATACTACCCGTCCGTGATCTGAAGCATGGGTACTTACGCAAGCAGATGAAGCAGCTCTTGGAGTGTTTGGGTGCAAAATACTCTGAAAGATCTATGGCCCAACTACATTGACGGTGAATATCGCCGTCGAATAAACCATGAGTTGTACCAGCTATTCTCGGACATCGGCATTGTTAGACGTATCGAGCTGCAGCGACTACGTTGGCTAGGTCATGTTGTGAGAATGGATGAAGATGCCCTAGCTCAAAAGGCATATAAAAGCGAACCCGCTGATGGCTCACGCAGAAGGGAAAGGCCACGAATTAAATGGAAAGATCAAGTGTAAGACAACATTGCCGAACATGGTCATTCAAATTAGAAAAACTATGCAAAAGACCGACGCGCCTGATTTTTTTTTTAGCTCGGCTTATGTAACGAAAGTTGTGTCGCAAGCCAGCCTGAATATTTACCTTTAACATCTTAAATTTAATTTAAGAAATTAATAATTATATTAATAATGAACTATTTTTGATTAAAATTTAGTTTTAGAAAGAAGCTTGGAGAGTATAGAACCAGATACAACACGACAAAATAATTTGTAGAAATTCACTGAGGTAACGCTTGTTTTGTAGAAGTGATATTGTCATTTTTGGTGTTTTTTAAAGGATGGAGGCACCAAATGAGTTAAATTCAAAGAGGAGGTCTATAGGGCAACCTCATCTGGAACCTCTACAATGTTAGTCTATTTTTATACCATTCACCACCCTGTGGTACAGGGTATTATGTCTTTGTGAATATGTTTGTAACAGGCAAAAGGAAACAAGATAGACATATGGTTCCTTATGAGAATATGCATAGAATCACTTTCTAAGTCAATTTATGCATGTCCGTCTGTCTGTCTGTCCATGCTAATTTGTAAACAGGTCACTTATTTGGCCAAAGGACGAACCCTATTGAAATTGGGAAATATCGGTTCAGATTTAGATATAGCTCCCATATATATTATCGTCCGATTTCATGTGAACGGTCCCTATATATCTTTCGATTTGCACGAAATTTGGTACAGGGTAATGAATTAGGTCTAGAATGATGTGAGTCAAGGTTCCTAAAAATCGGTTCAGATTTGGATATAACTCCCATATATATTTTCGTCCGATTTAAGGTAAATGGTGTACCAAAGTCCCTATATCTCTTTCGATTTGCACGAAATTTGGCACAGCGTTATGAATTAGGTCTAAAATGATGTGTGTCAAGTTTCCTGAAAATCGGTTCAGGTTTGGATATAGCTCCCATATATATTTTCGTCCGATTGAATGCATTTAGTGCACCAAAGCCCCTATATATCTTTCGATTTGCACAAAATCTGGTACAGCGTAATGAATTTGGTCTAGAATGATGTGTGTCAAGTTTCCTGGAAATCGGTTCAGATTTGAATATAGCTCCCATATATATTTTCGTCCGATTTAAGGTAAATGGTGTACCAAAGTCCCGATATATCTTTCGATTTGCACGAAATTTGGCATAACGTACTGAATTGAGCCTAGAGTGATGTCTGCCTATATATAGCTCCCTTTTATTATAGATTGATTTTAAGTTATTGACGCACCAAGGAACCAATAGGCTGATAGGAACAAAACGTTCTGAAATTAGTATAACCAACCTGTGACATGTTTGTTTGAAATCGCTTAATATTTGGATAGAACTTCCATATATATTTTCGCCCGATTTCAAGTAAATTGGGCATCAAACTCCTTATGTTAGTCAGATTGACATCAAATTTTGCACAACTTACAGAATTGAGCATAGAATTACGTAGTTGTGTTTTGTAGATGTACAGACATAGCCAAACGGATGGCCATTTATATTTGTTTGAAGTCGATTTACATATTTTATGGATAGATCTAGGTAGATTCACATTTAGATAAATATCACATTTTTTATTTCATCCAATTTCATGTCAATAATCCTGTTTAATATACCCATAGTGGTAAAGGGTATCATATAGTCGGCCCCGTCCGACTTTACTACTTCCCTTACAGGTTTAAAGGATGGAGGCACCAAATGAGTTAAATTCAAAGAGGAGGTCTATAGAACAACCTCTTGTGGAACCTCTCCAAAGTTAGTCTACTCTTTGATATGCTTTATATAAAGCATCGGACATGTTTTTCCACCGGGTTGACTCTTATTTGATCTTTTGAGTTCTTATTGGCAAATATTCGTAATAATATCGGTTTATCATTGTGTAAAGCCCCCATTTAAAGACCCAGCCCTTTATTATTACATATTTATCTGCGGTTCTATTATAATTATTGATAATAAAAATCACAAGTCATATGACAATGTTAAAGAACCTAATCCATATTCCCAACCTGCGTGTTTGTAAGCAATTTACCATAAAAGTTTCAAATGTCCACTTCACGGTAGAGAGAGTGAAAATTTCTGTCCACCCGATCTTAATGACGTTTTTACTTTACTTGCTGAAATATAGCATTATCGATTTGTCATACAACTACTTCGTAAAAAGAACAATGATTTAGTTTTGTTCTCATTGTACTGTTCACTACTATAGTAACCGAGAACTTCGTAAACTTAATAATAAAGTATTGTCCAACTCTAAGGTTGTTTGCAGAGAAAATATAATGCAATTTAGTGAAAATTCAATTTTCTTTTTACACGATTTCTTTTTTATACGATGTATAGAAAATTAAACAGCGTTAAACGTGTGTGTTCGTAATACAATATGACCATTGTGTGTTTTCTAAAGAGGTTATATTCCAAGAAAAGTAATTTTTACTTAGTTCCAGAATGGACACATTTTTAACAAATTGATTATTTAGTTCACTTTATAGGTTGACTATATTCATTTCATATTATTGAAGGCTCAAATCGGTGTATTCCTGAAAATATAGTTATATTTCCTCTACAAAAAGAAAACACCCGTTCAGCAATGAATCCTCAATTGAAAGCATCTAGTTTCGTTTAACGTTTGCTTAATTAAAAAAAAGGAATATAATCGTTCATATCAATTCTTTTCTTGTTCTTCTTCTTTTGTAACAAATAGGTTCAATAGAATGCAATTTCCATTTTCTTGTTACAAAATTATTATTTTCTTTATTTTTATCGCTGATGCTGAAGCATGTGTGCGCTGAACATTGACGCACGTTCTTGTCTATAGCGATTATATTGGAATTCGTAATTTTAATATATGCATGTATGTAAGAAAAAAATAATAAAGAACAGAATGAATGAAATTTCCACTGGGACATATATTCTGGTGTAGTCTTTGTGTTATCCTTGCTCTCGTGGCACCAAATCGAATTAATCCATGCACCAGATGCTTACAGAATTCCCGAAACATATTTCATATTGTCTTTCTTGGCTAGCGGTGGATTGGTTGGAATGAGTTTGATGTTTGCATGGGGGAGGTGACGAAGTGAGGTGTGATGAAGGCAGAATTTTATAATAAGAAATGTTCTTCTTCGTGCAAAAACACACAGATACAAACTCAATCTCATGGTGATGACAAAAACCAAATCGGTGACATGAATTGTTGACATTAATCTTTCAATAAATCAATCGAAATCTTTTGTATTTATGTAAAATGCTCACATGCACAGCCACACAAACGAAGAATAATCCGAAAATATGATGAACGATGAGTAAGTCCATATAAGAATAAGGAAAACAAAATCCATTTGAATTTGGGATCAAAACGAATTTGGTATACACTTCGAGGTAAAACAAAAACCCGAAGTTATGAGGTATACTCCATGGGTACCTCATCTAAAAACCATTCCATTAAAATCTGTATTCAATGTTGAATTTGGTCTTGGAACAAGTGGTGGCCCTAATAGGCCATAAGTTGGCAAAATGGTTTCTTGAAGGGGCGAAAGTAATAACTACTAATCTGATTTCCTCTTTGGCTAAATTTGAGGGCTTAGCAGAAAGGATCTGAGATCAGCGAAACTACGTACTCTTCGAATCTACATACATATATATATCTACATACATATATAATCATACCAATAGACCTTTTCTAGGGTATCCTTTGACAAGAAAATTTTCAAGTAATGAATGATTACAGAAAATAAATGACACGATACACACACTCACACCACCAAAAAAGAAAATTGACTTATACGAGCAAAATATTTGCAAAAAGAAAATATCTTTACCCACACGCTTGTATTTACCATCATACCAATTGTATTTGCTGTTGTAAACTCTTTTGGTAAACAAAAAAAATGATTTAAACGATTCATCTTTGTCAGCTGAGGGGGAAATAAAAGGATATTCCATGCGTGATTTCCGTCTACACCTTTGCAACTATTTGGATGTGAATGTTTTTGTGTTTTTCGTTCGATGGGGGAAAGACACGGCATTTATGATTGTTTCAGTTATACCTTACCCCAACAAAAAATCCATCTCACGTAGACACCTGCATTCGTGTATGCATTCGATTCGAAACAGCGAACTAACACATTTAACAGATTGAATGTACGTTTTTTTTTTTTTTTTTTTTTGTTTCATAAAACAAAAGAAAAAAGTTTGAATACTTTGAACTATTGTACAATCAACAGTGGAAGAATTATCTTTCCATATTACTACAAATGATCAAAAATGTGTGAGACTTTGGATGCAGTCCCCATAAAATCTTTTTTATATAGCCACCTCAATAATCAGGTTTTCCACTCAGTATTGAATCTCAGGTTCTCACCTGTAAAGGCTAACGATTTCCCAATAGAGTTGACAGTAATTATGTGGACCGGCTATAGTCTGAATATAGCCAGGGTACAGTCGCCTGTCGAGCAGGCGTTTTTGTTGTACTCTTGTGCTGCATGCTATTTTCGAAAGGGGGTTAACTTGAAATTTTCAAATGTTAATTCCAATTATTTTTTGACTATTTAATACGAATTCTTAAGATACGAAAAAAGAACAATTTATGGCTGCCAATACTTTCAAACCAAACAGATAAATCCCTTTAAGGAAAATCATTGACAAAACATTATCCGATCTAGTGCATATTCTGTCCGCTAATTGACATAGTTATAAACGGAAATTGTGCTAACAATCTCAACTGGTTTCGAGGTTATTATTTTAGCACTGCTATATCAGTGAAAATGAAAATAAATAAAAAATATCTCTAAATGTAAAACCATTTACAGTAGTTCCTTGGGCTAAGCAAATTTACTTTTCTACTTTTCTCAATTTGGAACGTTATGCAAAATTTCGTATTAACCGGACAAACGTATGGAGTTTTGAGCACTATTTACTTAAAATCGGACACAAATATGTATAGCAGCTATATCTAAATCTGAACCGATTTCAACGGAACTTGCCAGAGATTAATTTATATTAACCTTAGTACATTTTGCAATATTTTGTGTCAATCGGCCTAGTTAGTGCTCAATTCATATAAAATCGAAAGAAACCATTAGGGAAATTCGGACGGGGCCGACTATATGATACCCTACAATATCCTGTAGATATAAAAAAATCAGTCGGGACCTAATACAGTACTCTGTGCAAAATTTTGCTTCAATCGGACCAATATTGGTGCACAACTTACTTTAAATCGGACGAAACTATATATGGGAGCTATATCTAAATCTGAACCGATTTCAACAAAACTTCGCATTCATCAATTTAGTACGCTGTGCAAAATTTTGTCTCAATCTGATAGATATTGGCAGTATGGTGCTCCATTTACATAAAATCGGACGAAACTATATATGGCAGCTAAATCTAAATCTAAACGGATTCCAACAAAAATTTTCGATTCATCAATGACCTAATTTAGTACGCTGTGTAAAATTTTGTCTCAATCGGATAAATATTAGCAGTATGTTGCTCCATTTACATAAAATCGGACGAATCTATATATAGCATATTTAGATATAAATCTGAACCGATTCCAACAAAATTTCTCATACATCAGTCGGAACCTAATTCAGTACTCTGTGCAAAATTTTGCTTTAGTCGGAGCACTATTGGGAGTTTGGTGCACTATTTACATTAAATCGGACGAAACTATATATCGGAGCTATATCTAATCTGAACCGATTTCAACAAACCTTGGCATATAACTATTGAGACATACTTCAATACTCTGTGCAAAATGTTGTTTCAATCGGACAACAATTGGGAGTTTGATGCATCAATAAGTTAAAATGGAACGAAAATATATATGGGAGCTATATCTAAATCTGAACCAATTTTCTCAATTAGTGTTCGTCCTTGGGCCTGTTAAGTGACCTGTGCCAAATTTCATCCAAATCGGATCATTTAGGTTTTGAAAAAAAAACAAAAATATTACGATGTGCAAAGTTTGAATGAGATCGGTTACTTCATTCGATAATGTGCGTGCCAACCAGACGAGCCGATGAACAGTTGAATTAACTACAAAAAAACCTGAGTCGCTTTCTATAGCCTTTGTTGTATACATTAACCCTGATTTGTATGTCTGTTTTGGAGTTATAGTTTAAATTAGAATTTATCTAAATTGTGAATGTTGAGGGGCGAGGTAACAACGATCATGATATGTATAAATATAATAATTTCGAAATTTCTCAAAGGTACAAGAACGGTAGTCCGATTGATTGATTTTCAGGCACTTTATATGTTAGTAAAATATTACGTTGACAGGTATGGGTGAAATCAAATACTACGTTTATAATTTTCAAAAAATTTGTCAACAACCCAGGAGGAGTGAACCGATACTCTCTTTCTTCAAAATCTATTTATGTTTGGAAAATATATCACGATGAGGAAATCGGTGTCTCCCTTTAGGAGTTATCGAGCCCACAAACCAGCCAGACAGTTGAACATTTTGACTCCAAATTTTCAATATTATTATAGATTTGGTCCTGAAAATACGAAAATTAAAATCTATATTTCCGTGGGGTACATTTGTGTTGTATCAAAATATGTATATATGCGGATAATATATATATCTTTGTGTACTTTTGTAGTCGATTTTTATGAAACCCTACACAACTACCATTGATCTCTAACTTTCTGTGTACATATAAACCCAGTCTGGGCAATATTTCGGGTTATTAGCACCCTCTTGACCGATTAGAGGTCAAAAGTTCTACTTTATACACTTCACTACACTGTGGTACAGGGTGTTATGTCTTCGTGCATATGTTTGTAACAGGCAAAATGAAACGAAATAGACACATGGTTGCTTTTGTGAATATGCATAGAATCACATTCTAAGTCGATTTATGCATGCCCGCCCGTATGTCTGCCCACGTTAAATTGTAAACAAAGTAAAAGTCGCATTTATAATCCGAATTGGACGAAATTTGGCATAGATTACATATTTGACCCAAGGACGAACCCTATTGAAAATGGAAAACATCGGCTCAGATTTAGATATAGCTCCCATATATATTTTCGTCCGATTTAAGGTAAATGGTGTACCAAAGTCCCTTTATATCCTTCGATATGCACGAAATTTGGCATAGAGTACTGAAATAAGTTTACAATGTTGTGTGTTAAGTTTCCTGAAAAGCGGTTCAGATTTAGATATAACTTCCAGATGTATTTCCCCCGATTTAAGGTAAATGCCGTACCAAACTCCCTATATATTTTTCGATTTGCACCAAATTTGACATAGCGTACTGAATTGAGTCTAGAATGATGTTTGTTAAGTTTCGTGAAAATCGGTTCAGATTTAGATATAGCTCTTATATGTGTTTTCTTCCAATTTTATGTAAATTGTGCACTAAGGACTCAAAGTTTGTCCGATGTTCACACAATTTTGTACAATGAACTTTAGGTAATATAAATTAAGCTCTGGCAAGTCTCGTTGGAATCGATTGCACCAAACTCTCACGTTTATCAGATATTTATCCAAATAATCAACTGGTGTCCCATTGATATTTGCTTTAAATTGATTTACATAATTTTGTCCCATTGTAAGAACCAACTCTATATCTGACCAAATGACAAATTTAGTTTAGGTTGCAGAATAACATGTTAATGGAACCAATTTCATTTTACTGGTCCTTCAACGTCTGTTAGGATTTATCTGTTGAATATATTCAAAATGGTGTATGGTATCATATAATCGGCTCCGACTTTACTACTTTCCTTACTGGTTTTTATCCTGACATTCTTTCCGAATCACGTTTTCCCGAAGTGAACATAAAAGGCATTTATCGAATAGTTCACCAACTGTGGAAAACCGCTGTGGAGGGCCAGATGCAAACTTTAGTGAAAATCGGATATTTCGTTTGTATTTTTAGCACGATACAGATAATTTTGTTTTTGGGGAGGTCCCAGAAGTGGTGGACCGATAGTCCCCAACTTCAAGGTTGATTAACAATTAAAAAAAAATACGATGTCAAAGTTTGAATGAAATCTGTTTTTCCATTCAAGAGTTATCATGAGCAACATCCAACATTTCGATTGAGGCACATTTTTGCCGTAGCAATGTTTATATGCCCTCATTAGCCATAAGAATGAGGGTATAAAAAAAGACAAAATAATGTTTTCTGTCCAAGATCCCCTAAGTACCATCTGATCATCACAGAATAGGCGTCCTTTTTGACCATAACTGGAACTTCATGTAGAATTTTAAAGCGATCAGCGTCTTATGTGGTAATGGTAATATTCAACAATATTAAAATATTTATCTACAATTCCCCATCCGAGTACATACATTTCTGTGTCCAGTTGACTTGCTAAATATTGAATAATTATCATGAAAATATGTCTTTCTTCATCATTACGACCTCTACAGCGACCTCAAGATATGATATGATCGGTACGATAAAAAGTGGGGGCAGGACCAAAAATTCGCGGCGTTACAAACTCTTGGGATCACACAAAGCTGTAATACCCTTACGACATTGTTGTGTGGGGTATAATTGCACACCATTAGAGTATTTGGAGCTATTTCTATTAAAGACCCATTTCTTGAAACTATAAATAAGTTGTAGATCCATTCGCTACGTCTTTAGAATAGCATAATTGTAATTTTTATACCGTTTACCAAGAGTTGGGGGTATATCGGTGAACGTTCCCGTGCAATGGCACGGAAACAAAATTCTAATCGAGTTCGGTAGAAATGTGAAATAGGAAATTGGAATAGGTTTAACATGGAGTCAGTTTGAATAGAATTTTTTGTCACAATGGTCACAAGTTTCAAATTTCATTATCGAAAAAAAACACCCAATACCCTTATCAACTATAAATGGAAGCCAGTGTGATGTATTTGATTTTGTTATTTTGAAAACACCAATAACGGTGTTACGTTTTCGCATCTGTTACGCTTGTGTCAATTTCCCGTTTACACCTTAAGCCAATGCAATGACAAATCATATTGGCTCAACATATCTGAGTGTGATACAATTGTTTGTACAGCAAAATCTTTGCAAATATCATTTAAGGAATTGTTTAAATCCCATTTCAAAATTTGGCTAAATGGCAGTTCAATAATAATTGCTAAAAGATATCCAGGTCTAAATATCGGATAAGTGTACGAATTCATTCAAAAGTACATCTCTGTTGAAATTTATTCTTTGAGCGAAAATCTTCTTTGGAAAATATCGTTTAATTTCTATTTTTTAACGCATAAGACAAACAACACTTAAAGTGATGTATATATCAGGTTTGTCGGGATATATCGGTCCATTCTGTCATATAGTATGGTACAGATCAATTTTCTGTTATTATAAAGGTTTAATCCATATTTTCAAACCGATTAAGTTGTTGTTGTCTCTTCGCGTTTTAATATAAGATGTAGACAATAAAGAGTTTATCTCTATAGTCTGATCCGGACACAGAAGAATTGAAATGCAAATAATTGAATTTTAAATGCCTTAATTGTTTTTTCATATGTCTCCTCAAACTTTATGTAAAACTCATTGAATCTTGACAAAAATAAAATTCTTTGAGCGTATTTTAAATAAAATCCAATCCCCCAGCATAAAGGATTTAAAAATAATAATACTACTAAATAAATGTATGGAAATCTGGCTTATCACTTAAAACAATTGAAATGCCTGCGGGCTTAGCGACTAAAAAATGCAAAATTTGTTAAACAGCTTAGGTCCTAAGGCCATTGATGACCTTCTATATCTATTGACACACATTAAAAATTTCAGTTGTGTTGTTTCATTTTTGGCGAAATTTTTATAGTTCCTCCAGTAGAGCTTTATTGGTTCCATTTACATTTCCACTTCTACGTTTTATGGATTAAGTTGTTATACTGACGTGTCGGTTTGTTTTTTTCTTTCTTTGTTGCATAAAAACGTTGAAGGCTATGAGGATGATGGCGACAACAACGCCGACGACGACATGACAATAATAACAATGATGAAAAAAAAGAACGTGGTATGGTATCATCACTAACAATTGCTGGGGGGCCAAGGTTGACACAATGGGATGGAAATGCCATCATCCGAATTGAAATGGCTTCACTTGCTACCCCATAAATGGAAAGATATCCATAGGTGCATATGCCAAATTTCGTGCAAATCGACGGATATATAGAGACTTTGGTGCACCATTTACATGAAATCGGACGAAACTATATATGGGAGCTATATCTAAGTCATGACCGATTTTCTCGAAACTTGCCAGACAACATTCTAGGCTCAATTCAGTACGTTATGCCAAATTTCGTGCAAATCGAAAGATACATAGGGACTTTGGGGCACCATTTACATGAAATCGGACGAAACTATATATGGGAGCTATATCTAAATCTGAACCGATTTTCTTGAAACTTGGCAGACATCACTCTAGGCTTAATACAATACGTTATGCCAAATTTCGTGCAAATCGAAAGATATATAGGGACTTTGGGGCACCATTTACATGAATTCGGACGAAACTATATATGGGAGCTATATCTAAATCTGGACCGATTTTCACGAAACTTGGCAGACATCATTATAGACCTAAATGATTAGGCTGTACCAAATTTCGTGCAAATCGAAAGATATATAGGGACCGTCTACATTAAATCGGTTATATATATATATATATATATATATATGGGAGTTATATCTAAATCTGAACCGATTTTCACCAATTTCAATAGGGTTCGTCCTTGGGCCAAATAAGTGACTTGTGCCAAATTTCATTCCAATCGAATCATAAATGCGACCTGTACTTTGTTTACAATTTAACATCTACAGACGGACGGACTCAGAAAGTGATTCTATGCATATTCTCAAAAAGAACCATGTGTCTATCTCGTTTCCTTTTGCCTGTTACAAACATATTCACAAAGACATAATACCCTGTACCACAGTGTGGTGAAGGGTATAAAAACAACCCATAGTACTTGCACTGCTACCCAAAATAGCAGTAGGTGCAGAAATAGCAATGCGAACATCACAAATATCGGATGAAATATGAATCGTTTATTTGCGCATAAAAGACATTAAAATTTATGCACGTGTAAAGTGTACACTAAACTTGATTTATAAGGATTTATCTTTTGCTTTGGTTATTTCATTTTTTTATTATTCACCCGCTATACTCACCCACAATCGATGTGAGTCTACGACTAGTGCCCCTCTATGATTTGTATACAAACTACATTCATATTTTGTGTGTGTGTGTGGGTATACAATTTGCTAGGGTGTGATGTTGCCTCAGAGTCTGTTTACATGTTTATGGCGTTGTTGTTGTACAGCTAGTGGGCGTTACATTTCGGGGCCATAAAGAGTTATTAAGGTTATTCACACCGATACAGAGCGATAACATTGGAGGCGCCCGAGGTGTCTTTCACAATAATGGCCAAGGTTATGTTCGTTTGGCAATGTGGTTTGTGTTAGTGTGTGGGTGTGATTGTGTGAAGGTGTGCGTTGTGTGTGTTTGCTTTGCTGGTTAAATGAAGTATGTGTGGCGAAAAGGGGATTTTGTCGAATCGCTACATAAGATTGCTTAAAGATTTATTATGACATTTGGTTTCAGCAAAAAATCGCTACAGCAACAACAAAAACAGTTTTTTTTTATGATGGTTTTATTTCTCATTGCAATTCAAAAAGGTTTTACCAATTTCAGATTTTTGTATATGGTTGTCATATGTTGGTAGGGTAGTGATGAGTGTGTCGTATGAGTAACGTTGACATTAATAAACGTCATACGTGCATGACCCCCCCAGAGAACGGCATATGTGTATGTATGGATGTTGGATATTTTTTGTCAATATATGAATGAAATTCATCGAATTGAGAATTTAGTGCAAAATAAGATTTTAAGAGTATTATAGATTTTTGGAAAATGTTCGGAGCATAGGTTTATAATACATGTCAACGAGAGCTTTATTGTAAATATTTTAAATATTAGAACAATATTTTCAATATCCCGTGTAATAATATAAATTCGTGGAGGGTAAATTACATTTGTCATTTCTAAAAATAACTTTTGATTATAGACTCCAATATATAGTATAGACTGCATGTAATATATATGTTCATATATAACCTCGATTCGCGGCACCTCGTAAACAATTTCAACTACCGGTTTTTACCCCCCGCCATAGCGTTGAGTGTATATTGCATTTGTCGAAATACTTGTGTGATGCCCAATCACGATATAGCCCCTTAAAATCTCAGACCCCAGTTTCGATATATTGACGATGTTACACGCATTTTTCAACCCAACTCGTTTTAATTTAGAATTCCGGCTTCTGGAGACGGACAAATATCCATTTCATAGTTTCAAAAGTAAACGTAAATAAATCATATATTGAACAAATGTGCAGAGCAGTATATTCGGACGGGACTGACCATATGAGATGTCGTAAACAACTACCACGGAACTCTAACTCTTTGGCGGATATATATTTCAAGTTTTTGTAATATTTTACGATATTTGCACTCTCTTTCTTATCCTGTCATATTTTCGGAATATTTTTTTTCGGGAGGAACATTTTCTCCATAGCATGCAAATTTTGTCTTCCCCATGTGATGTTCGGTTCATTATTGTGGCCTATACAGCGACTTGAAAAACACTCACAATTTAGTATTTAGTCAATTTTATCCTCTAAATAAAATCCTAATCATAACCGGAAATTATAAGCATTGTCCTTGTCACCGCAAGATATATGTCCTCTAGTGTGGCAAGGGTAACCAGAATTAGTAAATCTCTGTAAATATTTACGTATTTGGATACAAAATCATCTTCTCGGATCTATATTAGGAGTAGATATATTCGCCATAAAATCTAAGTTTTGCCACATTTCACACAAAAGTCTGGGTCAATTTGACCCCCTGAATATTGATCGATCATCATCAAAACAACCTTGCTTCCGTGGTCAGACCCCGTTCTCAATATAAAATTTCGTGATGTTTGGGTCATAACTGTAACCTCTAGAGCGATCAGAAAAACAGACAAAAATAATGTTTTTGGTCCATTTCATCCACTTTATGTTAACTGAACAAAAACACGCAAAATTTCGTGACGGTTGGTCAATAACTGTGACCTGTATCATGTTTACCAATTATAATGGACAGACGGACGGACAAATATGTCCAGATCGAGATATGACAATTTTGTTAACGAATATACACAGCTTCATCGTTAAAGAAAATTTTGTTCGAAAAATTGCAGCCCACCTTCAGTTGTGTACTACACATTACTATGCTTTGTGAGATAGTTATACGATTAGTTTTCGTCACTATCACACTTTCAACTAAAAATCAAAGCATTGGTTTGACAACATAATTAGGGAGATATCGAATTCCACTCCCATACTTTTGATATGGGGAACCCTTCATCTGTTCAGAAAATTTTGAACAAAGTGTCGTATATGTCATATATCTGAAGGACTAATTTTATGATATTTAAGGGTTTTGACCACAAATGTCAATTCCGTATTCCGGATTTGAAGTTGTTGGCCAATTTTTCGTAACAAAGTGGGATTTTTTGATTTTTTCAAAAAATTTTCACGGCATATCAATTTATAATTTGTCCCAGTTTTACAACCCGGATGTCTATAACGATCTCAGAGCATTAACAGTCTCAATCAATTTACAATTGAATCGTCTCCACACTGTGTTACAGAGTATTATGTCTTTGTGCATATGTTTGTAACAGGCAAAAGGAAACGATATAGACACATGATTCCTTTTGAGAATATCCATAGAATCACTTTCTGAGTCGATTTATGCATGTCCGTCTGTAGATGTTAAATTGTAAACAAATCGGATCATAAATACGACCTATACATTTGTGATCCAATTTGGATGAAATTTGGCGCAAGTAACTTGTTTGGCCCAAGGACGAATCAGATTTAGATATAGCTCCCATATATATTTTCGTCCGATTTAATGTCCCAATATATCTTGCAGAGTGTACTGAATGGGGTCCAGAATTATGTTTGCTAAGTTTCATGGAAATCGAGTCAGATTTAGGTATAGCTCCAATATATATGTTCGTCCGATTTAAGGTAAATGGGGCACCAAAATCCCTATATATCTTTCGACTTGAACGAAATTTGGCATGTTGTACTGAATTAGGTCCAGAATGATGTGTGCTGAGATTAATGGAAATCGAGTCAGATCGAGTCCAATATATATTTTCGTCCGATTTAAGGTAAATGGGGCACCAAAGTCCCTATATATCTTTCGATCTTATATATATATATACGATATGAAGAAAATGATGCACTAAAGACCCTGAGCTAGGCCGATTGACACAACGTACTGAAATTAGTATAAATTAATCTATGGCAAGTTTCCTTGAAATCGGTTGAGATTTAGATATATAATTTCGTCATATTCATGTTTATCATGAATATGATAAAATAAAATTACTAAAATTTTTCTCACTTACTAGTTTCCTCACTGGTTAAGTATTGAATTTGAAGAATTAAATTTTAGTATATATTGGTATTACTTTAATCGTCGATAAATGCATGTCTGCCCATGTTTTTGTAGGTAAATTTATCAATTTAGCTTGAAATCAATTCAGATTTAGATATAGCTCCGATATAAGATACTAATGCTCAACTTTAAGTTTGACTGAAACTTCTCGAATAGTGATACGACGATGGTCAATCCAAAGGACTAGGAAATAGTTCACTAGATTCCACACTGATATCCTTCACTCAGACAATACTGCGACAATTTTAATAAATCAAATTCGTTGCCCTACTCACACCGTGCATAAACCCACCTGTAGCTTGAAAATTGTTATCCTCTCAATGTCTCAATTGATGAAGAAATAGAGACATGATGAAAGGCACAAATGTCGCTCTCCTCAGCGACATCTAAACAACCATAGCAGAAAGAGAAAACTCAACCACAACTTGTCACAGAACTCACTACTTGGAATTTTTGAATAATAGAAGTCGGTTTCTCAACTCACAAAATAGAACAAGAATTTAAATCACCTCTGCCATTCCACAGGTAGGCTATGGGAACCACCACAGAAGGGTTACACCGACGACGCCAGTTGTGTGCCCGATCTCAGTCGATCCACAACATAATTTGCCAGAGCTTTATTTTCAACAAAATATTAAAGTAGTACCGTTTACTGCGCCACCCAAACACGCTTAAAAGCGTCATTATTATGAAGCAATTGCCTATTTCCAACAGAGTATATGAGACTCAGTCAGCTGCTAGAAACTGACGTTGCAGTATATAGATCGATTGACATATTTCCTACGATACATACTTTCCTGATTACTCCGGTGCTCATGGAAGACGGTGCAAACAGAATGTAAAATTCAATATATACTCCATCTTATGGATTAACATTTGTATTGGATTTTCTGTCGCGTTCGATCTCAATTGAGCCCAGCATTATTCGTGTAAAGTGAGAATTTTTAAAAACTTTCATTCGTTGAAACAGCAACCGATGTATGTTCGTTCCATAGCAGCATGCCAATGTTCTCCTCAATGCAATATATATTTTTTGCTTTAACGATTCAAAATATTTCCCATACCTGATGACGACGTTCAGTTGCAAGTGAAATACAAACAATGTTGCAAAATTGTATTAACTTTTATTACGCTTAAAACGTTTCCTTGTTTTATGTTATTTTACCTTCGATGAGTTTATTGTTCTTTTTGATGCTGAAACTTTTATAGTTTTGTTTCTGTTTTTAACTCTGTTTCCAGAAAGATATGGTTTCCATAACTGCAGATAGCTAGCTTCTCAGATTCCAAAGTATTTTTATTATTTATCCAGTGTTTATTGTCACTTTTAAGTTTTTTGTTGTTGAAAAAATATTGTAGTTTTTGTTCTGAAAGAAGTTCTGTGTGCATCCTTTTTTGGTAGGAATACTTATACAACACGTTAGTGAGAAATTTTGTTTGTGGTGTGTTTTGTATGTAGTGTGGTTTCAATGTTTTTAAACTTTTCGTTAACAAATACTGTAATTGTTTAAACATATATAATTGTTGTCTTTTTTAAAAATGAGAAAAATCGTTTTTATGTGTATTACCTGCAAATAGAGGCGATTCAATTGGAATGCCATATTTTTAAGAAATTCAATACGTATTATATTAGTTATACGATAATATTTTTTTTACACCAGTATGGGTATAGACTTTTAAGATTGCTATTGTTGCCTAATCATATTTGATTGATCTTGACATGAAAACGGAGCAAAATATATATGGGCAATATTGCCAATTGTTTAATATTCCATTTTCAAAAAAAATTAGCTTTTTTGTTTTTGTGGCACATCAAGGATTTTTTATACACATATAGAG
>NW_026876204.1:0-18905 GCF_032173495.1 Musca vetustissima
AAAATCTAATCTTAATCAGACACCCATTCGAAATATATATGGAAGCTATATATTCATCTGTACTAATTTCATCAAAACGAGGAAAATATATATGTGGGAGCTATATTTAAAGTTGGACCGAGTTTCACGAAACTTAGCACACATAATTCTAGACTTAATTCAATATGCTGTGACGAACTTTGTGTAAATCGATGGATATATAGGGACTTTGGTGCACCATTTACATTAAATCGAACAAAAATATTTGTAGGAGCTATATCCAAATTTAAATCGATTTGAACGTAACTTAACGTGTGTCATTCCGGACCTAATTCAGTTCCCTGCGCCAAATTTCGTGCATATCGAAAGATATATACGGACTTTGTGCACGATTTACTTAAAATCGGACGAAAATATATATGGGAGGTAATATCTAAAATCTGAACCGATTTCCCCAATTTCAATAGGGTTCACCGTTTTGCCAAACAAATAAGCTGTACAAAATTTCATCCAAATCGGATCAGAAATGCGACCTGTACTTTGTTTACAATTTAATAATGACAGACGAACGGACATCCATAAATCGACTCAGAAAGTGATTCTATGCATATTTTAAAAAGGAACCATTTGTCTATCTCGTTTCCTTTTGCTTGTTACAAACATATGCACAAATACATAATACCCTGTACCACAAGGTGTTGAAGGGTATAAAAATGCCAGAACATGGACCTATATTGATACTTTCCTACCCCCAAAAATATCAAATTACAAACATTCGGTTAAAAATGTGTCCGAAATTCGAAAAATACTGAATATTGGGAAGTAACTTAGACCAATTTTCAATACTAAACATTCTAGGGGTATTAGCATTGTATGTGCGGAATTTTGAAGCTTTATATTTAGTAATGCGAACTCTATCTTGATTTCAACAGGCGGCCAGACGGATATGGCTAATTCGATGTAGAAGTTTGTTATGATCAGGTGTTTCAAACAAAATGACAAATTTAAATATAAAATAATAAACATATTTTTAATCTACCACTTAAGCTCATGATAAATTAAAAAAAAATATACGCCGTATTGGAAGTTCAAGAAATATTTTATTCAACAATATTCTTTAAAACATCTATGCCATGCTGATACACAAAAAATATTTTCTATTAAATCTAGACAATTCTAAACTCTGATATTAACTGGACAAGTATTTTTTTAATCCACGCTCTGATATTACCCCAAAAAAATTTACATTTTTATGTCCATGATCTGATATTACCAATTATGTATATATAGGTCCAATAATATTTAAAAACGTCAAATAAAAACCATCTCTTTCTGGTACATCTAAATTATAATCATAATAAATCTATGATACGCTTGTAGTTCCAGTTTTTTTAAACCTGTGACAAGCTGATTGCTAAAACAAAATAAACAAACTCCAAAAATATTTTTAAAAAGACCACGATTACTTATTACCTAGACAAATATTTTTCAAAAAAAGTCCATGCTCTGATATTATCTCAAAAATAGTTTTGGCATAGCTCTGATTTTTTTAGACCTACTCCATTTCTATACCATGAAATCCCAAATTAAAAATAAAACCAAATTAAATGCTTGTCACGAAATGATCATCACAATTTGTGCAACATTTTAGTTTATCTAGAAATAATTAAGTATTAATTAGCTATCGATTTGACAGATTATCGTGATTTTGTTTTGCAGCGTCTTATACTACATGATGAATTTGTAGAAACAAAAAACCAAAATAATATATTCAATAAGAAATCCTTACATCCCACAAAATTTGAAAAAAAATAAACTTTAAGTGGAGGAGTTGCAATAAAAAACGTACCAATAAAATGACAATAATCGCAAATTGCAGTTATAATAAAATAAACAACACCTATAAACTTCACCTAGACCTCTAAAAAACAATGCAATAGGCAATGTAAGCAATAAATTTTATATATGAAAAAAAAACAAAAAAATCGCAAAATAAATAATAACAACAATAAAACTTATTAATGATAATGAAATGCAATCTTTGCGTGCAAAAAAACGTTAACAAAACCAGACAAACAAACACTAAACCAAATACAAAATAAATGATTTAAAAATTTAGCCAATAATATTGGCTTTGTTGCTGGTGTTACAACACATATAAAAATTATTGGTCTAATATTGTTCGAAATTCCGTTAAACTTCATCATCAACTATATTTTCCTTTGTGTTGGCAGTTCAGGTTTTAAACACGCAAAGGCTTTTATATATTGAAGCATTTTTTCCGCGGAAAACATTTTTTGGATTGCTAACAACAATTGCTGCTGTTGTTGTTTTTTTTTTCTTTATCAATGAAAATTTTGTTAATAAAAGAATGTTTTGTGAGAAAAATGTGTACCACTGCGTTTGTTATGAAATGTTTTGTTTTTCCGATAGATGGCAAATAATTGTAACAGTTTTGGTATTTGAAATTTGTTGGAGGATAAGGTGTAATATTTATTGAATTTTATTATTTATTATATTAGAAGCTAATCATTTTCAATTTAATTTAGGGAAGATGTTGGTGTCTTAAGTCTTTTATTTTCTTTTAAGGATAGAAATTAGTAAAATTTAAGTTTTTTTTAAGTTTTATAAAAAAATCTAATTTTATGGAGATTGAGTGGTGAACTTTTTCCATATTTTGCGTTAGTTTTTCGATATTTATGTAAAAAAAATTGGGGGGATTTTGTGAACAAATTACAAATAAAAAAGACATCAATTGCGGCTTGTGTGAATTTGTTTTGAACGTCATCATGCAATTAACAAATATATCAAAGCATGTTCTCCAAACTAGTAGATTAAAAAATATTTTCAACCACAAATTAACAAAAAAAATTCTGAACTATCAGCAATTAGCAGATTTATTAAAAATATATTTAAAAAACAGCAACATGGCAAAGATTATAAAAAAATTTGCGGGAGAATTTTTTAAATAATATTATTTTGATCTATATTTTTGGGAGGGAGTTGCCATAACTACTTTTACTGGCGAGGATATTCAGCGAAGATACCAGCCGAGCTACCAGCATGGCAATAATTTTTATTTTTATCAACCTTAGATGATTAAGGGAACCCCACCCATTCTCGATTTTAATTTTTCAAGATTTTCAATGGGCTGGTAAATGATTACCAATGCTTGTTAAGGTTTGTAACTTTGCACATATATATTTGAGAATTTAAAAGAGAAGAACAATAATTTACAAAAAAATTTTGTTATTGTTTTGTTGTTGTTTTTTTGTAATTAAAGAAAAGTCCTTATTTTTGATGGCGGACATGATAACTCCTCACTGGAACATCAGAATCCGAAAATTCCAACGGCGTTAGAAAGAGTACATGTCTGGCTCTCGTATGAACTAGGATTATTGACTTCGCTCTAAAATTAACAAAATGGCGGACATTTGAAAAAATATTTTTGGAAAATCGCTGATTTTTGACCAAAAACCAAGTTAAAAAATAAGGAAGATCTTCGCCGATTGGCTTTATCCTAGTTCATACGATAGCTATACACTCACAGAGAAACGTGTCAAAATTTGGAATCGATTGGGTTATTAGTTTTTGAGTTATCGTGCTCGCCATTCACAAAAGAGAAAAACGCGTTTAAAGTTTGAGAAGCCCTTTAGCCGTCACTTGATGCTGACACCATAAATCGGCTATATCTTCAAGAGTTGTTGAGATTTACACTTAAAATTTTGTAGAGGCATTCTTGAATTAGTTTCGAAACGAATAAAGTCAAAAAAAAATTTGACCCCGAGAATGGGGGGGTCTCCTTAAACAAAATATTTTTTGTAATTTTAAATGGTGTACCAAAGTCCCTATATATCTTTCGATTTGCACGAATTTTGGTACAGCGTACTGAATTAAGTCTAGAATAATGTGTGTTTAGTTACGTTCAGATCGGTTCAGATTTAGATATAGCTCCCATTTATATTTTCGTCTGATTTTATGTAAATGGTGCACCAAAGTCCCAATATATCTTTCGACTTGCACGAAATTTGGCACAGCGTACTGAAATAAGTCTAGAATGATGTGTGTTAAGTTTCGTGAAATAAGTCTAGAATGATGTGTGTTAAGTTTCGTGAAAATCGGTTCAGATTTAGATATAGCTCCCATATATATTTTCCTTCGATTTTAAGTAAATGATGCACCAAGGACCCAAAATATGGCCGATATGCACAAAACGTGTTGAAATTGGTATAAACTAACTTGTCACAAGTGTCGTTGAAATCGGTTTAGATATAGCTTCCATTAATATTTAACGTCCGATTTTAAGTAAATGTTGCCCCAAACTCCTCATTTTTTTCAGAATCATTGCACAACGTATCTATCTTATTTATCTATCTATCCAAATAAAGAGTTTGCAGAATGACATGTTTATGAATTGATATAAGTCGGTTCACATTTAGATATAGATCACATATTTTAGTTCATCCAATTTCATGTCAATGGTCCTTCGAAAATGTGAGGTCTCTTATAATGCATCTGTTGAATATAGTCAAATGGTGAAGGGTATCATATAGTCGGCCCCGTCCGACATTAATGGTTTTCTTACAGATTTTTTTACTGTCACTATGACGTACATACGATTAAAATATATGGTGTCAGTTTTTAAAAAAATATATTTGTTATTATAACAGAATATAGTAGATTTTTTAAAAATATTTTTTGAACTGCCGCCTTGCAAAGATATTTTAAGAATCTTATTTTTAAAATACCTGTATGGCGTACATTTTTTAAAAATATTTGTATCAAAGCGTAGATTTTTTACAAAATATTTTTATCAAAGCTTAGATTTTTTAAAAATATATTTTTTATATATAATGAAAGTTTTTATAAAAATATTTAAACATTTTAATAAATATATTATATAGTTATAAAATATTCATTCTTATTATCTTATTACATAATTTAATAAATTCATCACTCAATATACATCTTATCATATTATGAAATTTAAAAACTCCACATTTCATTGTAACACACACATTTCCAGCGTTTAAAGCAAACAAAAGACTTAATGCACCAACTTCCTCACTTAGTGAAATTGAAAGTAATCGAAGATAATCAACTCCTCACACAATAACTCTCAAATAGCATTAGGCAACAAAACCAACACCACTATCCTCTGAATATTTCAAACAACCAAACTAAACTATAACTTTACTAACAAACAAAAATCTATAACATTACTGGAAAAATCAATTATTTGCCCTCTATCAAAAAATATTTCATAACAACCGCAATGGAACCCATTTTTTCACACAAACAATTTTCTTTTATTCACAATATTTTCATTGATAAAGAAAAAAGGCAATAGTCGTTGCAGACAAAAAAGTAGTGCCCTCAAAATTTGTTTTTTTTTTCAATAGAAAAAATACTTTGCGTGTTTAAAAACTGAACTCCCAATACACCAACCAAAATAAATTGAAACGTTGATGATGAAGTTTAACGGAATTTCGCACAAAATTAGACCAATTTATTATCGGTGTTGTAACACCAACAACAAAGCCAGTATTATTGGCAAAATTATTAAACAATTTTTTTGTATTATTTTTTAGTTGGGTGTTTGTTTAAAGTTTTATTTTTGCACGCAAACACACTGACATACAAATGATGATTGCATTGCATTATCATTAATAAGTTTTATTGTTGTTATTATTTATTTTGTGATTTTTGTTGTTTGTTTTTTGCGTACAATGTTTATTGTTTTATTGCCTATTGCATTGTTTTTAGAGGTCTAGGTAAAGTTTCTTGTTGTTTAGTTTTTATTATAACTGCAATTTGTGATTATTACCATTTTATTGGTAGGTTTTTTTTATTGCAACTCCCGTGATTAATGTTTGTTGAAATTTTGTGGGATGTAATGATTTCTGATTGAATTTATTATTTTGTATTTTTTTACAAATTTACCATTGAATAGAAGACGTTGCAAAACAAAATCATGATAATCTGTCAAATCAATAGCTACTTAAATTGTTAAATCAATACTTAATTATTTCTAGATAAACTAAAATTTTTCACAAATCATTTCGTGACATGACATTTAATTTTTTATTTATTTCTATTTGGGATTTTCTTTATTGGGATTACCTTGTTTATTTGAATTACAATGGCAGAAGCTACAACACGGATGTGGTTACAGAATTTATTAAACTAAAACTTAACACGTTTTATACAAATATTTTTGACATGACAATTGGAGCTATCGGTATATTTATAATTGTTGCTACCATTTTTAACAAATTTACTTTGAAGCCATTAGAATGGTGTAGAATTAAAACCAATATTTATTGAGCTATGAACATGACATAACATAAAAAAAACACTTTGGATATATTCAAGAGATTCACCCTAACAGACGTCGCATTCTTATAGAACTATTAACGTACAATTGGATGAATTAAAAGATTTCATCTTTATCTAAAGGTGAATCGACTTAGACCAATCCATAAACATGTTATTCTGCAATCTATACCAAAGTTTTCATTTCGAAAGATATTGAGTCGCTTGTTTAGAATGGGACAAAATAATAGAGCAAATCTCAATCGGACACCCGTTGATTATTTGGAGCCCTATTAACATGAAGTTGGTCGAAACCATATATATGCGCTATGTTTGCATATCTACAAAACGCAATTACGACATTCTATGCTTAATTTTGTACGCTGTGTTAAATTTCGTGTCAATTTTAAAAATGTGAGGAGTTTGGTCCACCATTTACTTACCGATTTATGAACCGATTTCAACGAAACTTGCCACAGGTTAGGTTATACTAATTTCAGCACGTTTTGTGCATATCGACCATATTTTGGGTCCTTGGTGCATCATTTACTTTAAATCGGACGAAACAATATCGACGCCTCCGAACCATAGTATGCTAATTCTGAAAAGTGAGTTTTTCAGTAAGGGAACTATATCTAAATCAGAACAGATGTTCACGAAACTTAGCACACATCATTATAGACTTAATTCAATAAGCTATGCCAAAATTCGTGTAAATCGTAGGGTATATTAGGGGCTTCGATGATTCATTAATATAAAATCGGACGAAAATATATATGGGAGTTATATCTAAATCTGAGCTGATTTTTACGAAGCTTAGCACACATCATTATAGACTTAATTCAATAAGCTATGCCAAAATTCGAGTAAATCGAAGGATATATATGGACTTTGGTGCACCATTTACCTTAAATCAGAAGAAAATATATATGGGAGCTATATCTAAATCTGAACCGATTTTTTGACACACATCACACTATGCAAAATTTCGTGCAAATCGAAATATATGAGTGCTATATCTAAATCTGACCCAATATTCTTCAAACTTGACACACGTAATTCTAGACTCAATTTAATACACTATTCAAAATTTTGTGCAAATCGAAAGATATATATGGACTTTGGCGCCAATTTACCTTAAATCGGACGAAAATATATATGGGAGCTATATCTAAATATGGACCGATTTTCACAAAACTTAACACACATCATCAGGACCTAACTCAGTACCCTATGCCAAGTTTCGTCCTTGGACCAAATAAATGCGACCTGTACTTTGTTTACAATTTAAAATCCACAGACGGACGGACATGCATAAATCGACTCAGAAAGTGATTCTATGTATATTCTCAAAAGGAACCATGTGTGTATATCGATTCCTTTTGTCTGTTACAAACATATGCACAAAGACATAATACCCTGTACCACAGTGTGGTGAAGGGTATTATTTTTTTAGAGGAACCAACATGGCGTAGATTTTTTAAAAATATTTTTTGAACTATCAGCTTAGCGTACATTTTTACAAAAATATTTTTGCCAAAAATATAATGCCTCTCGTATAAACTTCTATTTGTTCCAGATGTTGACAGTAGAGTTCTGAATTTAGCGTTTGACCATATGGAAGCAACTCATAATAAGTAATCCCCTTCCAGTCCCACCAAATGCATAGCAGAACCTTCCTGGCTGTTAGTCCTGTTTCGCCACCGATTGAGGTGATTCACCGCTCTTTGACCACCATCGTTTTCGCACAGGATTATCGAATGTGATCCATTTCTCATCTCCAGTCACCATCCGTTTAAGAAATGCGATCCATCCTTTTTTCTGTTAATTGGTGTGGCAACCAAACATCAAGCTTCTTTTGGAATCCAACTTTGTGTAAATGGGTTAAAACAGTTTTATAGTCGATTTTTAGCTCCTGGGCGATGTTACGACTGCTAACATGTCGGTCGACAACCGGCCTAATGGATTTATTTTTCCCTAAACTAATATTTCAACGGATTTTTCCATTTTGGAAATTTCCACTAATCGAAATTATAAAATCCTCTTCCTGCTTATCCTGATATTTTATTTACATTATACAAAAACGGCAATCCTTCCTGCATATAGCTCAATATTGAAACTAAATGCAAATTGTCATTTCAAGTCATAAAAGAAAAACAAAACTAATCTAAGACAGCAGCACTCTACCAAATCGAAACATTTCTCGAAAAAAATGTTATGGCATAATGTTTGATAAACTTGTTTCACATTTCACTTGGATTGTCGTTTGCAGTGATCTCTTGCGGAAATTATTGATATATGTATATGTGGCAATGTGTTGTTGCCACCAAGAAGAAATTATAATGGAAATTATGTTGTTTGCAAAATAAACAACAAGCAAATTGATTATTAAAATGTACTGTAGCAAATGAAGGAAATAAGTCAATTAAAATATACAAAAGACTTAAGACACATGCGGACCTAATATTTTTAAGAGGATACTTTACTTTATGTGCACTTTTCAGGAGCTGTTCATTTTTTAATGTAAGTCCTTAGTTCTATTGGTGGATTTTTAAATCCTATGGCTCCTTAAAAAAATATTTACAAATCCACGACAATGGCTCTCCTTGAAAAAAAATTATTTAAAAATCCACGCCAATGACCCTCCTTGAAAAACATATTATTTGAATATTATATATTATATATTATGAAAAAACCAAGTCTATGAATCGAGTGGTCCTCGAAAAAAATATATTTTTTTTTAAAAATCCACGCCTTTGGCTGACCCTGATCCCAATTAAATATTTTATTGCTTATATACATTGCACCCACATTTCAATAATTTTAATGTTAATCTTTTTCATTACAGCAACCGTTCGGTGTTAACCTCAAACAAATACAAACACAACAACTACACACTTGATAGAGTTTGATAATTGAAAGCGAAAGCTTTTGCGACGACGACCAGTGTAAACATGTCCAGCAATTCTTGTGATTGTCTGGTGGGGGTGCCCACCGGACCTACATTGGCCGCAACTTGTGGTGGCAGTGCTTTTATGTTATTTATGGGCTTGTTGGAGGTGTTCGTGCGGTCACAGTGTGATCTTGAGGATCCTTGTGGTCGTGCCAGTTCAAGGGTAAGTAAACAACAAGTTAAAAAGCGTTAAGTTCGGCCGGGCCGAACTTTGGATACCCTCCACCATAGTTATACTGACAGATACATGCAATTAAAATATAGGGAACACACCAAAAAGTGGGCATATACCGATAATTCTATGTACACCAAATACAAACTTTAGCAATTTTTAACGGGGATTTTTCCTAAAATCTGTAAGATCCAAAAAGTGACTGATACTGGTAACGCAATTTAGATTACAAAGGGTATGCCTAAAGGGCGACCAATATTGATTACATAGTGTAGGAAATAGAGATTATTTGGGGATATCATTATATGAGGGCTATGCCTTATTAATGTCCGGTATATACCAATTTTGAACCCAATATATAAATTGTTTATCTCAATTCCTTCCTTCAGGAGGTATCACTCTATTGAGGAGATGCCTAAATGTCTACCAATATATTTATTTATCGTCATATTTGAGTTTTTTTTTATCACAATATCTTTAGAAGGCGGAATGCTTACAACAGATGGCTAAATCGTCTTTGTAGGGTAACAATTGACTATTCCCCGTAACGACTACCCAACCGCAACACACGGAACAAATCAGATAACTATTTTAATATAAAATCAGATAACTTTTTTAATATAAAAAAGGGGGTTATGTGGGGACTACCCCTAAAAAGGGGAGAATATTAATAATTTTTGGTGGGGAGATTTGTTACCATATACGACTACAAAATACCAAATTTCAGCGAATTGGGTTGAAAAACGCGCTCAAGAACCTCAAAATATCGAAAATTGCGGGTACCCTTATATGGGGGCTACCCGAAAAAATTGACCTATATTTATAATTTTTTGTGGAAAGATTTGCTACCCAATAAGAACTAAAATTACTAAATTACAGCCAATTCGGTGAAAAAATCCGGTAAAAACCCCTTAAAAACTGGAAATTGGGAGGTACCCTTATATGGGGGCTACCAGAAAAAGTTGACCTATATTTATAATTTTTAGTGGGGACATTTGGTACCCGATAAGAACCCGATGTACAAAATTTCAGCGAATTCGGTTGAAAACCGCGCTCAAGAACCCTAAAATACCGAAAATTGGGGGTACCCTTATATGGGGGCTACCCGAAAAAATTGACCTATATTTATAATTTTTAGTACAGAGATTTGCTACCCAATAAGAACTCAAAGTACAGAATTTCAACGAATTCGGTCGAAAAATGTGATCAAAACCCCCAAAATACCGCAAAATTGGGGGTACCCTTATATGTGGGCTATCTTAAAATATGGACCTATATTTATAATTTTTGGTGGAGACATTTAGTACCCAATACGAAACTAATGTTGCAAATTTCAGCGAATTCGGTTCAAAAACGCGCTCAAGAACCCCAAAATGCCGAAAATTTTGGGGTACCCTTATATGGGAGCTATGCCTAAACGTGGACCGATATATACCATCTTCGAACTTGACCTGCCTGCAGACAAAAGACGACTATGTGCAAAATTTTGGCGATCTATCTCAACTCATTTAGACGCTAGAGTGATTACAAAATACGGACAGACAGACTGACATGCTTAGATCGTCTTAGAATTTTACGCTGATCAAGAATATATATACTTTATAGGGTCGGAAATGATTATTTCGATGAGTTACAAACGGAAAAACAAAATTAATATACCCTCCATACTATGGTGGAGGGTATAAAAAGAGATTAAGTCACAAAAAGTAATAGAATTTATAATAAAGTTGAGAGATTATTCTCCTCCAAAATTACCTCCTAATTATATAGTCCAAAAAAATTATATTTAATTTACCTATCCTCTTCATTACAGTTTCGTTCCGAACCCGATTATGAATATGATTTTGTTGTGATTGGTGGCGGCTCGGCTGGTTCTGTGGTTGCCTCACGTCTATCCGAAGTAGCTCAATGGAAGGTGCTGTTAATTGAAGCCGGTAAGTGCACTTTTTCTTTGTGTATTTCCCAGTTTTTCTTTTTTTGCCGCTGTTCGTACGCATTGGGTATTTTCCGAATATGACACTAATGATGGCCAGACACATACATTGCAGACAAGACAGGTTTTTTGGTTGCTACTGTTATCCAATTTTTTTTTACAAATTTATGTGTTACCACATAAAAACATGCGACTTGCAACAACAACAAAAAACACAAACAATCTAACATTCCAGAGGTACATTCTCTAACGCATTCAAACAGTGGTTCCAATGATCATTGGATTGGCTCCGGAATGGAGGTATAGATTTAAAAAAAAATGTTTTTTCAAGGTCCAATAGAGGTGTGGATTTTTATAACCTACACAACTATGTTGTCAGGGTATTATAGCTTTGTGCAGCCCCAAGAGTTTGTAACGCCACGAAATATTGGTCCTAGACCCGCCTTTAAGTATACCGATCATCATATCTCAACTAGCTGAGTCGATCTAGACAAGTGTGTCCGTCCGTCTGTACATTATAATACGTAAACACGATACAGGCTACAGTTATGGACCAATCTTCATGAAATTTTGCATGTAGGTTTGGTTGTGGTCTATGAAGACCCCTATTGTTTTTGGTAAAAATTGGTTGATATTTAGGGGATGAAATGGCCAAATACTTAATTTTTGTCGGGTTTTCTGGTCGCTCCATAGGCCGCTTGTGGTCCAACCAGCGCGAAATTTTAGATGGAGAAGGGGATCGTGCCAAAGAATAAGCATGTCTGTTTTGATAAAGATCGGTAAATATTTAGCGGGTCAAATGGACCCTAATGGAAAATAATACATTTTTTATTCTACGACGTATATATTGTGGGAGTTACACTTAAATATTTACAGATCGCTCGGAATTTTTCCATGAGATTTCAGTTGTGGTCAAGGTCCGAAGTGAACCGAAAACTTTATTCTTTTGTGTTTTTTTCGAGTCGATCTATAGGCCACACTTATAAGCCGAACATCACAACACAACTCACGGTGAATGGAATCTGGACAAGTAATTAAAAGGGTTGTACTGAATATTAGTAATATTCGGAATATATGTCAGTGTAAGGAAGAGTTGCGGTTAACCTCTACTCAGGCAAGAGGGTGCATATATAACGAAATATTGCCCAGGCTCGGAATAAACATCAGCAGAAAGTTAGATTTCCGTGGTAGCTGTGAAGGGTATCGTATGGTCGGCCACGTCCGACTATACTGCTCCGCTCACTGGTTAATAATATTTTTTTTCTAGAAGCAATAGAAGCATGAATTTTTAAATAACATTTTTTGATGGGCCAATAGAGATGTAAATTTTTAAAAAAAAATTTTAAGGACCAATAAAGGCGAGAATTTTTAACAAATAGAGGCGTGGATTTTTAAATATCCTTTTTTAAGGAAATTTTTTAATGAATTGAGGCGTGGATATCCTTTCCTAAGGACCAATAGAGACGCCGATTTTTAAATAATATTTTTTCAAGGACCAATAGAGACGCGGATTTTTAAATAATATTTTTTCAAGGGCCAATAGAGGTGTGGATTTTTAAATAATATTTTTTCAAGGGCCAATAAAGGCGTGGATTTTTAAATATTATTTTTCAAAGGACCAATAGAGGAGTGGAGTTTTAAATAACATTTCTTAAAGGGCCAATAAGACGTGGATTTTTAAATAATATTTTTCGATGTATCCATATGGCTTCAATTTTTTAATAATATTTTTTAAGGCACCCATAAGGCTTAGATTTTTAAAAATTCTCCTCTCAATACACCACAGTTCCTCTAACTAATATAAATAAAATAAGAATTCTGCGAACATAACAAACCATTTGTTAGAGCAAAACAAAGATGAAGAAAAAAATCAACGTGAAATAAAATTCGCTCAACATACTGCCCATATGGTCAGGTGATCCGAACAAGTGTCACGTTATTTAAGTCACTGAATGTATTGAGCTAAGCTTAGCCAAAACTAAATGTGAACACAATTTGTCGGCTTATGGGATGCAGAAGAAACAAAACCTGCCTATCACTTAACGGCTACGTAGATTGATGTCTAACTGGCTGGTTAGCTGACTGACAGGCAGATCAGCTCTCCTCTATCTTACCTCGTTAGTTAGCTGATAAATTGTTGCTTATGATGTTTTTTGTTTCTTTTCCTCTCGCCTTTTATTAAATATAGAAATATCACATTTTAAATGACATTATCGTTCGGCATCAAACGGTGTAAAATGTCAACTATTCATTCGAAAAAGAAGAAGACAAAAATTTAAGCTCATCTTACTGACCATCATCAAGAAGATGTTGTAGTTTTTCTTTATATTATTTTTCAAGACCATGTTAGGTATTCGTTAGAGTGAAGGAATTATTTTTTTTTCTGTTTCTTCTTGTAAATAATCATTTGAAATAATATTTAATTGATCAACTTCTGCAACAATTTAAGAAAACTAGAAAACGCAACTGAACAAAAAAATCCAATTACACAATCCGACAAATAGAGAAAGTAGAAGTGTTACAGCATTGCACCAGTAATCAGATTTAATAATGCCAAAGTGTTGCAATTTAATAATAATTTACATGGATTTCAACACGCATCTGATAGCTTGGGTAAACAAACACCTTTCTTAATATTTCAGTATGGTTGCAGCTAGACATTCACTTTTTCAAAATCGGGAATTTATTTTGCAAGCATTTGTTGATAGACCTTTTAATAAAATAAAAAAAAATCTTAAAAAACGACTCTTCATTCTTGTCTCAATTTGGTAAATTAAATCGAACGAAAAATATATGGGAGTAGATATAGCTCTTAACCCGATTTTCACCACTTTAAGAAGGATTCATCTTAAGATAAAAAATGAGCCATGCGTGGCTTTTAAAAATATTGTTTCAAGGAATTTTTAAATATCCTTTTTCAAGGAGCAATACAGGACAAATAGAGGCGTGGAGTTTGAAGGACCAATAGAGGCGTGAATTTTTAAATAATATTTTTTTTTTTGCAAACGAATAGAGCCATAGGTGTGGATTTTTAAAGAATATTTTTTAGCGAACGAATAGAGCCACAGGCGTGGATGTTTAAATTATATTTTTTAGCGAACGAATAGAGCCATAGGCGTGGATTTTTAAATAATATTTTTTAGCGAACGAATAGAGCCATAGGCGTGGATTTTTAAATAATATTTTTTAGCGAACGAATAGAGCTATAGGCGTGGATTTTTAAATAATATTTTTAAGCGAACGAATAGAGCCATAGGCGTGGATGTTTAAATTATATTTTTTAGCGAACGAATAGAGCCATAGGCGTGGATTTTTAAATAATATTTTTTAGCGAACGAATAGAGCCATAGGCGTGGATTTTTAAATAATATTTTTAAGCGAACGAATAGAGCCATAGGCGTGGATTTTTAAATAATATTTTTAAGCGAACGAATAGAGCCATAGGCGTGGATTTTTAAATAATATTTTTAAGCGAACGAATAGAGCCATAGGCGTGGATTTTTAAATAATATTTTTAAGCGAACGAATAGAGCCATAGGCGTGGATTTTTAAATAATATTTTTAAGCGAACGAATAGAGCCATAGGCGTGGATTTTTAAATAATATTTTTAAGCGAACGAATAGAGCCATAGGCGTGGATTTTTAAATAATATTTTTAAGCGAACGAATAGAGCCATAGGCGTGGATTTTTAAATAATATTTTTAAGCGAACGAATAGAGCCATAGGCGTGGATTTTTAAATAATATTTTTAAGCGAACGAATAGAGCCATAGGCGTGGATTTTTAAATAATATTTTTAAGCGAACGAATAGAGCCATAGGCGTGGATTTTTAAATAATATTTTTAAGCGAACGAATAGAGCCATAGGCGTGGATTTTTATACCCTTCACCACACTGTGGTACAGGGTATTATGTCTTTGTGCATATGTTTGTAACACACAAAAATAATCGAGATAGACCCATGGTTCCTTTTGAGAATATGCATAGAATCACTTTCTAAGTCGATTTATGCATGTCCGTCCGTCCGTCCGTCCGTCTGTCCGTCTGTCCGTCTGTCCGTCTGTCTGTCCATGTTAAATTGTAAACAAAGTACAGGTCGCATTTATGATCCGATATGGATGAAATTTGGCATAGGTCACTTATTCGGCCCAAGGACGAACCCTATTGAAATTGGGAAAAATCGGTTCAGATTTAGATATAGCTCCCATATATATATTTAACCGATTTAATGTAAACGGTCCCTATATATCTTTCGATTTGCACGAAATTTGGTACAGGCTAATCATTTAGGCCTATAATGATGTCTGCCAAGTTTCGTGAAAATCGGTCCAGATTTAGATATAGCTCCCATATATAGTTTCGTCCGATTTCAGGTAAATGGTGCCCCAAAGTCCCTATATATCTTTTGATTTGCACGAAATTTGGCATAACGTACTGAATTAAGCCTAGAGTGATTCTACCAAGTTTCGAGAAAATCGGTCCAGATGTAGATATAGCTCCCATATATAGGTTCGTCCGATTTCATGTAAATGATGCCCCAAAATCCCTATATATCTTTTGATTTGCACGAAATTTGGCATAACGTACTGAATTAAGTCTAGAGTTATTTCTGCCAAGTTTCGAGAAAATCGGTCCAGATTTAGATATAGCTCCCATATATAGTTTCGTCCGATTTCATGTAAATGGTGCCCCAAAGTCCCTATATATCATTCGATTTCCACGAAATTTGGTACAACCTAATCATTTAGGTCTAGAATGATGTCTGCAAAGTTTCGTGAAAATCGGTCCAGATTTAGATATAGCTCCCATATATAGTGTCGTCCGATTTCATGTAAATGGTGCCCCAAAGTCCCTATATATCTTTCGATTTGCACGAAATTTGGTACAGCCTATTCATTTAGGTCTAGAATGATGTATGTAAAGTTTCGTGGAAATCGGTCCAGATTTAGATATAGCTCCCATATATAGTTTCGTCCGATTACATGTAAATGGTACACCAAAGTCCCTATATATCCTTGATTTGCACGAATTTTGGCATAACGTACTTAATTGAGCCTAGAAGGATGTCTGCCAAGTTTTATGAAAATCAGTCCAGATTTCTATATAGCTCCCACTTATATATAGCTCCCACTTATAGTTTCGTCCGATTTCATGTAAATGGTGCCCCAAAGTCCCTATATATCTTTCGATTTGCACGAAATTTGGTACAGCCTAATCATTTAGGTCTAGAATGATGTATGTAAAGTTTCGTGAAAATCGGTCCAGATTTAGATATAGCTCCCATATATAGTTTCGTCCGATTTCATGTAAATGGTACCCCAAAGTCCTATATATCTTTCGATTTGCACGAAATTTGGCATAACGTACTGAATTGAGCCTAGATTGATGTCTGCGTTGTTTCGTGAAAATCGGTCCACATTTAGATATAGCTCCCTTTTATTGAAGATTGATTTTAAGTACTTGTCGCACCAAGGAACCAATAGGAACAAAACGTTCTGAAATTAGTATAACGTATCCTGTGACAAGTTTGTTTGAAATCGCTTAATATTTGGCCCGATATCAAGTAAATTGGGCCTCAAACTCCTCATGTTAGTCAGTTTGACATCAAATTTTGCACAACGTACAAAATTGAGCATAGAATTATGTAGTTTCGTTTTCTAGAAGTACAGACATAGCCCAACGGATGACCTATTTATATTTGTTTGAAGTCGATTTACATTCTTTATGGATAGATCTACGTAGATTCACATTTAGATAAATATCACATGTTTTATTTCATTCAAGTACATGCTAATAGTCCTGTTTAATATACCCATAGTGGTGAAGGGTATCATATAGTCGGCCCCGTCCGACTTTACTACTTTCCTTACTGGTTAAATAATATTTTTAAGCGAACGAATAGGCCTCAAATAATATGTTTTAGCTAACGAATAGAGCCATAGGCCTCAAATAATATTTTTTAAGGACTCCGAAATGCCAATTGCATTTGGAAAGTGCGAAAAAATTTCAAAATACCTAAAAGAAGAGAACAAGTTTCCCACCTTTTAAGAGTATTGAATAGCAGATTAAAGCCAATTCTGTGGGGAAATGTTGCTAAAAACTAAAAAAAAAACTGAAAATGGTTCGGGGCCTTTATAAGGGGGTAATGTCAGAATATTCTTTAAAAAATCCACGCTTAGAGACCTGTTCGTGCTTTCCAAAAATATAATTTAAAAAAATCCACGCTTAGAGACCTGTTCGTGCTTTCCAAAAATATAATTTAAAAAAATCCACGCTTAGAGACCTGTTCGTGCTTTCCAAAAATATAATTTAAAAAAATCCACGCTTAGAGACCTGTTCGGGCTAACCAAATTATTCTTTAAAAAATCCACGTTTAGAGACCTGTTCGGGCTTACCAAATTATTCTTTAAAAAATCCACGCTTAGAGACCTCTTCGGGCTTACCAAATTATTCTTTAAAAAATCCACGCTTAAAGACCTGTTCGGGTTTACCAAATTATTCTTTAAAAAATCCACGCTTTAAGACCTGTTCGGGTTTACCAAATTATTCTTTAAAAAATCCACGCTTAAAGACCTGTTCGGGTTTACCAAATTATTATTTACAAAATCCACGCTTAAGGTCCCGAAAGGAGCATGCCAAAATATTCTTTAAAAAAATCCACGCTTAAGGTGCTGTAAGGGCTTACCTAAATATTCTTTAAAAATCCACACTTAGAGACTTGTTCGTGCTTTCCATAATATTCTTTAAAACATCCACACTTAGTGACTTGTTCGGGCTTACAAAAAATTCACGCTTTGAGAACTGTTTGAACTTAGTAAAAGTTTCTTTATGAAAAACATGCTTACCCAAAAAACATTAAGCAATTCAGAATTAGATGCATCGAAAACTTTTATGGAATGCCAAAATATTCTCAAGAAAAAACACCCAGTTAAAGACATGTTAATGCTTGCCAAAATATTTGTCTAATTCACCTATAGAAATATATATATATATATATACTGAAAAGATCGGATAACTGAAATATCCTTTGGATTCAAATATTCCAATTTCCTTTCAAATCACCCCGTATTACTGCAAATTGTAAGAATGCATTATCCTTCATTCTCACAGAATATTTTGCATTGAGGAATACACATCTTCAAAGCCCACCCTAACAGATATGTTTCTGCAATTTATGATTTTTTCCGACGTGTGGAACGTGTGTATCATGTATATATAAATTTGGCGTCGAAGAACGTTAAGTTCGTTCGGCCAAACTTTTAAAACCATTTCAGTAAAGCGGAGTTGGCTGTAGCTGCCACAATATTATTTAAAAGAGACCTATTTTGGTTGTGTTGAATATTTAAAAAAAATCCGCCCTTAGAGACTTTGCAAAAAATACTATCTTAGAAAATTCCCGCATACAATTTTATTAAAATAATTTATCATTTCTTTGCCATCACATGATCTATGTATGTACAAAAAAACCAAAATTAAGATTAGAACTGCAACCGCAAATCATTTGTCAACTCTAAATGCTATAATTATCTATCAACTAAAATAAAAGACTTAAG
>NW_026876205.1:0-19155 GCF_032173495.1 Musca vetustissima
TTATAATTAAAATTCACACGTGTTTTCACAAACTGAAAAAAATAGTAAGGAAAGCAGTAAATTCGGACTGGGCAGACTATATGATACCCTACATTGACATGAAATTGAACAAACTTAAATATGTGAAATTTATCTATATCTAAGCCGACTAAATCAGTCCCTACACATGTCATTCTGCAACCTATGCTAAATTTTGTAAATTGATTTAAAGCAAACTTGACACACGCTATTTGGTATGTTGCTCGGTTTAAAATTTAATCTCAATCAGACATCCATTGATTACATGGCGTACATTTACCATGAACCGAATTCAAGGAAACTTACCAGAGATTAATTTATATCGGATGAACATATATATGGAAGCTACATCTAAATCTGAACAGATTTTCACGCAACATTGCTAGACTATTATAGACTTAATTCAGTATGCTATGGCAAAATTCGTGCAAATCATTTATATAGAGGCTTTAGTGCACTATTTACATAAAATCGGACAAAAATATATAAAGGAGCTTTATCTAAATCTGAACCGATTTTCACGAAACTTAGCACACATTACTCTAGATTCAATTCAGTCCGCTATGCCAAAGTTCGTGCAAATCGAATGATATATAGCGACTTTGGTGTACTAATTACCTAAAATAGGTCAAAATATATATTTGAGCTATATCTAATATTCCCGAAACTTAGCATACATCATTCTTGATCTAATTTAGTAGGCTGTAGCAAATTTCGTGCAATTCGAAAGATATATAGAGATCATTTACATTTACAATCAGACAAAAATATATATGGGAGCTGCTTCTAAATCTGAACCGATGTTCATGAAACTTATCACAATCATTCTAGACTTAATTCAGTACGCAATGCCAAAATCTATCAAAATCTGAATTGATTTTCACGAAACTTAGCACACATCATTCTAGACTTAATTCAGTACACTATGTCAAAATTCATGCAAATCGAATGATATATTTCGACTTTGGTGTACCAATTTCCTAACATCGGGCGAAACTATATATGGGACCTATATCTAAATCTGGACCGATTTTCACGAAACTCCGCACACATCATTCTAGACTTAATTGAGTACGCTTTGCCAAATTTCGTGCAATTCGAAAGATATATAGGGACTTGGGTACACCATTTACATAAAATCGGACAAAACTATATATGGGAGCTATATGTAAATCTGAACCGATTTTCACAAATTTCAATAGGGTTCGTCCTTGGGCCAAATAAATGAACTGTACCAAATTTCATCCAAATCGTATTATGAATGCGACCTGTACTTTGTTCACAATTTAACATCAACTTATGTTTATCAATATACGTACATATAAATTTTATGTATTTCAAAATATATCCACATTGTTCCAAAATATATCCTCATCGGATGATCCGTATTTGCAACCATTTTACTCAACCAAATTTTCAAGTCTTAAAATATACATAGCAAATGTACATATATGTACATACATATATTCTATCAGATGTATGAATACTTTTGATGCTATTACTCCGCATCCGCGGGGACTTTTAAAAGTTTGTCTAACCAATGTTACTTCCATGGGATCACATGACGTACTGTAAACATTTAATTAAAATCTGTTCAGTGTTTTTGAGTCCACAAACAATATATTTCCTATATACATATAGATTCAAATGCAATGAGGAGTACATTTTAGTTTTATCGTACCATGCTCATGTTGTATATGTATCCTAACAGACGTCGCCCTTTCGAAGGAACATTGACGTGAAATTGAACGAACTTAAATATGTGATCTTTATCTATATGTAAACCGACTAACATCAATCCCTACACATGTCATTCTGCAAATCGATTTAAACTTGACACACGCTATTTTGAATGCTGAAATTATATATGGAAGCTATGCTATATCTAAACCCGAACCAATTTCAACGAAACTTGCCACATATTAATTAATATTAACATCAGCAGGTTGTGTCTATCGGCCTAGCTATGGGTCTTTAGTGTACCATTTACTTAAAATCGGACGAAAATATATAAAGGACGTATATGTAAATCAAAACCGATTTTCACGAATCTTATCACACATAATTGTAGGCTTAATTCAGTACGCTATGTCAAAATTCGTGTTAATCGAAAAATATATAGGGCTTTGGTGCTGCATTAACACAAAATCGGACGAAAATATAAATGGGAGCTATATCTAAATCTGAACCGATTATCACCAATTTCAATATTTAAGGTAAATGGTGCACCAAAGTCCCTATATATCATTCGATTTGCCGAAATTTGGCATAGGGCACTGAATTAAATCCAGAATTATGTGTGCCAAGTTTCGTGAAAATCGGTTCAGATTTAGATATAGCTCCCACATATAGTTTCGTCCGATTTAAGGTAAATAGTGCACCAAAGTCCCTATATAACATTCGATTTGCATGAAATTTGCCATGGAGTACTGAATTTGGCATAGAGTACTGAATTAGGTCCAGAATGATGTGTGCCAAGTTTCGAGAAAATCGATTCATATTTGGATATAGCTCCCATATATAGTTTCGTCCGATTTAAGGTAAATGTTGCACTAAAGTCCCTAGATATCATTCGATGTGCACGAAATTTTGCATAAAGTACTGAATTAGGTCAAGAATGACGTGTGCTAAGTTTCAATAAAATCGGGTCAGACATATTTTTTTTGTCCGATTTAATGTAAATTGTGCACTAAAGGCCCAAAGATTGGCCAACCCGCCCACCATTTTGTACAATGTACTGAAGATACTATAACCTTTCGTGTGTCAAATTTTATTGAAATTGATTCAGATTTACATATAGTTCCTATATATACTTTCGTCCGTTTTTAAGTAAATGGTGTACTAAAGACCCATAGTTAGGCCGATTGGCAAAACGTACTGAAATTAGTATAAATTAATTTAATTCAAGTATCCTTGAAATTGGTTCAGATTTAGATATAACATAGCTTCCATATATAATTTCGGCCTATTCATGTTGATTGTAAACCAAATAATCAATGGGTGCCTGATTGAAATTACATTTTAAACATTGAAATATACCAAATAGCGTGCGTAAAGTTTGCTTAAAATCTATTTATAAAGTATGGAATAGATTGCACAATGGCCTGTGTAAGGATTGATGTTAGTTGGTTTGCTCATAGATAAAGTTCGCATTTTTAACTTTGTTCAATTTCATATCAATGATCCTTCGAAAAGACGACATCTGTAAATATACATATGTAGAATATCCCCAAAGTGGTGAAGGGTATCATATAGTCGGTCCAGTCCGACTTTACTACTTTCCTTACTGGTTATATATAGATATGACGTTTTCGACGTTTACACCTTTTGACAGTCGAAAAAATTAGTCATTCGGACCATCCTGGCTGCGGATGATGATGATGTGGATGATTAACTTTAAGATGTATAAAATTTAATGTTTAAGTTATCATATTGTACTCCTTGCACTATATTCCTACACTGATATTTGGCATTACTTAATAAAATTATACTAAAATATACTTAGAAAACATTTTTTTAACTTATTTTAATGGTATTAACTGAAAAATAAAGAAAAATTATTCTAACATAGCTTCCCTGATTTGATCCAAGAAAACATGTTACTCTAACCCACTGTGCGCCGTATACAATGTGTTGTACTTTTTAGTACATTTTAGAACTTATTTCTTCAAAATATTTATGTATAAATTTTTATTGCCATAGTTCCAGATATGTATTTAATAACAGGTTCTTATATTATCCTTTCTACCGTACACAATATTTAGTATCGGTATTCCATTCGAATTTCAGAATTATACCTTTTCCCACACAGTGCAGTATTTTTGGCGTCATTTTGTACGAATTTTTAATAAACCAAGCCTCTTATTTGCACTAAGATTTGGACATTTTTGTACTTTAAATTTACACATATGTTTTTACCATCCACTGTGGTACAATATTTAGTACAATTTTTTAAAAATATTTATTTAATAGTTAATCTATATACTAAAATTCAGATTTCAATCTTTAACTTTTCCATTATAAGTTAATATTTTGTACCATTTTAGTACTAATTTCATAAGTATATTACTGTATGGCATAGAATTTGTAATAGTTAAATCTATGTACCGCGTTCTAGATTTCAATTCCTTCCGATTCCATTATACTACAGTATTTAGTATTAATTTCAAAGCAATTATTCATAGCATCTTATTTGCAATAGAGTAAGCTACATAATAAATTTCAGATTTCTATTTCTACCAGTTCCATTGTATTTAATTATTTAGTACTTTTTATCACCACTTTAGTACTTAATTCCAAAAAAAATATGTATAGTATTCTATTTGTAATATTTCAAGCTATACACAGCTTTGTAATATATTCTAGTACTAATTTCAAAAAATATGTTTGCCTATTATTCTACTTTTAATAGCTTATGTTACAAATTTCAGATATTTATACCTACCTGTTCCATCGTAGTATAATATTTAGTACTTTTTAGTACATTTAATACTAATTTCCAAAACTTGTTCGCACATTCTGATTTGCTTATCATTGACAAAGCTGCATACCAAATTTCAGAGTTGTACTTCCAACCGTTCCGGCGTAGTACTATTTAGTATCATTTTAGTACTAATTTCTAAAAAATATTTTTGCACATCATTCTATTTATGATAGCTAAAGCTCCATACCAAGTTTCAGGTATGTATCTCTACCGATTCCATTCAAATATAATATTTAGTAGGGGAGAGGGGGGCACCTTTGAACACTTTTTGCTTTCAAGCCTTATAAATTTTTTTATTTTATAATTTTTGGTTTCTTATAAATTTTAACTAATAGGTACATATGTAACCTTTAAAATGAATATACATATGACATACTATAAGCTTGAGAAATATATTTTATTACTGTTTTAATGGACGAACTCAAAGTGTTCAAAACTGCCCCCCCAGGGGGGCAGCTTTGAACATGGGTTGGCATTTTTAAACGACATGGTTTTTTGCAGTGTTTATGTTCAAATATGTATGTATTTTATTCATACACATCAGAAATGCATTATTTCATTAAAAAAATATTTAAAAAATTTCAAAATTTAAAAAATATTTAGATCAAAATTTATTAAAAAATAAAATAACTTAAAAACAAAAATTAATATGGTGAAAAATACAGTTAATTTCGTAATCTTATTAGCCCATTTGATATTTTGAGAAATCGAAGCCAAAAGTTAAAAACTTCTTTTTTTACTCGAGTTTAATGGGCATGTTCAAAGGTGCCCCACCCATGGCATTTTACGGAAATTTAAAATAACTTTTTTTGTAATAAATATATGTGAATGAAATTACATTAGTTATGTTTGAAATGATTGTTGGAATGCAAAAAAATTGTTTGGCGAAAGAAAACTATCACAGAATTCTTCCTGCGCCCTTACAACCAAATGAATAAAAGTTTACGATTACACTGAGAAAACATGGTCACCCATGCACAATTTTTCGACAACTGAAAAAGCAAGCCAAAGTGGTTTACGCATATAGAGAACAAGATTGCCATATACAAAAATTTGGTTACGGGTCGGAAAAATATTAAACCAAGATTTTATGAGCGCTGTTCAAAGGTGCCCCACGTTCAAAGGTGCCCCCCTCTCCCCTACTTTTTAGTACCCTTAGTACTAAATTCCAAAATTGCTCAAACATTCTGATTTGCTTATCGTTGACAAGGCTGCATATCAAATTTCAGAAATCTACTTGCAACCGTTCCGGCGTAATGTAGTTTTAGTACTTTTTAGTACCTTTTAGTACTAAATTCAAAAAAAATATTTTTGCACCTCATTCCATTTGTAATACCTTAAGCCACATTCCAAGTTTCAGATATGAATATCCGCCGATTCGAATATAATATTTAGTACCACATATACCACTTCGCTTATCGGCAAAGCTGCATACTAAATTTCAGAATTCTACTTCTAACCATTTCCGCGCAATTCAGTTTTTAGTACGAATTTTCAAAAACCCCGCCTTATCACACGCCTACGCACCAAACCCCACCTACATGCCAAATTTAAAGCTTCTAGCTTTAGCCGTTTCGTCTGGGCGTTGATGATCAGTCAGTCACTTATAACGCAACTCTTTTATATATAGATTAAACATATAAAAAATAACGTCCGTACAGATGATATATATTAATATAATAATTTTATTAAACTTAAACATCTACTTATCTCATATTTAAGGAAGGCAAAATTTTACTTCACCACACTGTGGTACAGGGTATCATGTCTTTGTGCATATGTTTGTAACAGGCAAAGGAAACGAGATAGACACATTGTTCCTTTTGAGAATATGCATAAAATCACTTTCTAAGTCGATTTGTACATATCCGTCTGTCCGTCCGTCTCTCTGTCCATATTAAATTGTAAACAAAGTACAGGTCGCACTTATGCTCCGAATTGGATGAAATTTGGCTTAGCTCACATATTTGGCCCAAGGACGAACCCGATTTAATGTAGACGGTCCCTATATATCTTTCGATTTGAATGAAATTTAGTACAGCCTAATGATTTAGGTCTACAATGGTGTGTGTTAAGTTTCCTGAAAATCGGTTCAAATTTAGATGTAGCTCCCATATATAGCATTTCCACATTAAATGAAACCTTTTACAAATTAAATGAAACCTTTTCCAAATTAAATTAAACCTTTTCCAATTGAAATGAAACCTTTTACAAATAGAATGAAACCTTTTCCAATTGAAATGAAACCTTTTACAAATAGAATGAAACTTTTTCCAAATTAAATGAAACCTTTATTCTTATCTAAGGAAATATAATATTTGCAGTAATTTTAAACCAATATTTGAAAATTAAATGAAAGAATATTAACAAATATAGTTGTATGGGTATGTTATTAACATAAATATTCTTCAATTCGGTGTGATATCATTTAATATCTTTACTACATAAAACTAAATAAATAGTAATGCAAACTGGGGTATTTCTTGACATTTTAATAAATAAATATTTAAGAACAAGAATTGAATACCAGTCCTAAATGCGAAATACATATTTGACTTAATAAATTGTTGACGATAAGGTAACTGCTTATCTTAATGAAGGGGTTCCCGACTTCCAGCTTGTGGGATTTTCAAAACCATGTCCATAACGTAGTTGGAATAATCTTGCCGAGTAAGCTTTTGAATACTTCACTCGATTACATCAACAATGTTATGTTCCATTGAAACGACACACAGCTCAGCTCTTGCACATAATTTTATTTTTGAAAATGCATTTTCGATTGGATTTATCATTGGAGAATAAGGCGGTAAGAATTGAAGGTTGCATCTTTTGGATTCGATCAAATTTTTTATGTCATGTCGCTTGTGTATTTGAGCGTTATCGATTATCAAGAACGATTTTCCAACTCTGGATTGATTTCCTCCAAAAGTCTTTCTATAAATAATTTAAATCTGTCTGCATTGACACTAGAATTAGAAATGATTGTGTGATTGGGGTATCCCCAATATTCATTGATCGTTGTTGGGGTATCCATTTTGTAAAGTCTTGAGCATATTTTTGTCTCAAGCCTAACGTTCTGGAGTCATTCATTTAGTAGAGTTTTGTATAGGTAGCCATACACAATTAAATAATTATGAGCTAACCTGGTTTTAGCTCGGGAACCTCTGATAATTGGGAATCTGAAGAAGAGTCTATAACCTCGCCAAGTATTGCAAGTGAAAATGCTCCAGAACCTACCAAAGCTACATCTACAAGACCCCGAAACAAATTGGGTCAGTATAACAAAATAATAAAAGACATGAAGTTTTTATTATGTAAATTGTATGAAGAGGGTAAAACAATTTCCGAGACTGCAAATTTAACCTGCATAAAAATAAGTTCAGCAAAAGCATTATTAAGAAGATACAAAAAGAAATTCTGGAAGGAAAATAAGCGTGGAGGAAATAGAACTAAATTTTTGACACCACAAGTTTAAGTCTGATCGAGTTATATCTAGAAAGTCAACCTGGAATTACCCTCAAAGCCATAAAAACTAAACTGTTGACAGAAAATGATATAAATATTTCCACAAGCTCCATAGAAAATGGATTACGGAAATTAAAAATTACGTTGAAGATGGCCTCTAGTGAAATAGAACGAATGAACATTAGGTTTGAGACAAAAATATGCTCAAGACTTTACAAAATGGATACCCCAACAACGATCAATGAATATTGGGGATACCCCAATCACACAATAATTTCTAATTCCAGTGTCAATGCAGACAGATTTAAATTATTTATAGAAAGTCTTTTGGAGGAAATCAATCCAGAGTAGGAAAATTCGTTCTTGATAATCGATAACGCTCAAATACACAAGCGACATGACATAAAAAATTTGATCGAATCCAAAAGATGCAACCTTAAATTCTTACCGCCTTATTCTCCAATGCTAAATCCAATCGAAAATGCATTTTCAAAAATAAAATTATGTCCAAGAGCTGAGCTGTGTGACGTTTCAGTGGAACATAACATTGTTGATGTAATCGAGCGAAGTATTCAAAAGCTTACTCGGCAAGATTGTTCTAACTACGTTATGGACATGGTTTTGAAAATCCCACAAGCTGCAAGTCGGGAACCCCTTCATTAAGATAAGCAGTTACCTTATCGTCAACAATTTATTAAGTCAAATATGTATTTCGCATTTAGGACCGGGTATTCAATTCCTGTTCGTAAATATTTATTTATTAAAATGTCAAGAAATACCCAGTTTGTATTACTATTTATTCAGTTTTATGTTGTAAAGATATTAAATAAAATCACACCGAATTAAAGAATATTTATGTTAATTACATAGCCATACAACTATATTTGTTAATATTCTTTGATTTAATTTTCAAATATTGGTTTAAAATTACTGCAAATATTATATTTCCTTAGATAAGAACAAAGGTTTCATTTAATTTGGAAAAAGTTTCATTCTATTTGTAAAAGGTTTCATTTCAATTGGAAAAGGTTTCATTCTATTTGTAAAAGGTTTCATTTCAATTGGAAAAGGTTTCATTTAATTTGGAAAAGGTTTCATTTAATTTGGAAAAGGGTTCATTTAATTTGTAAAAGGTTTCATTTAATGTGGAAATGCTATATATTGTCGTCCGATTTAATGTAAATGGTGCACAAAAGTCCCTATATATGTTTCGATTTGCACGAAATTTGGCATGGTGTACCGAAATAGGTCTGGAATGATGTGTGTTAAGGTTCCTAACAATCGGTTTAGATTTATGTATAGATCCCATATATATTTTTCTACGATTTAATGTAAATGGTGCACCAAAGTCAATATATATCTTTCGATATGCACGAATTTTGGCATATCGTAATGAATTAGGTCTAGAATGATGTGTTTTAAGAATTCTTAAAATCGGTCCAGATTTAGATATAGCTCCCATATATATTTTCGTCCGATTTAATGTAAATGGTGCACCAAAGTCCACGTATATCTTTCTATTTGCACGAAATTTTGCACAGCCCAGTAATTTAGGTCTAGAGTGATGTACGTTAAGTTTCCCGAAAATCGGTTGAGATTTTAATATAGCTCCCATATATATTTTCGTCCGATTTAATGTAAATGGTGTACCAAAGTACCTATATATCTTTTGATTTGCACGAAATTTGCACAGCGTAATGAATTAAGTCTAGAATGATATGTGTTAAGTTGCCTGAAAATCGGTTCAAATTTAGATATAGCTTCCATATATATTTTCGTCCGATTTAATGTAAATGGTGTATCAAAGTCCCTATATATCTTTCGATTTGCACGAAAATTGGCACAGCGTAGGGAATTAAGTCTACAGTGATGTGTGTCTACGTTCCGTGTTAGATATAGCTCCCATATATATTTTCTTCTGATTTAATGCAAATGTTGTACCAAAGTCAATTTATATCTTTCGATTTGCACGAACTTTGTGCATAATGTAAAGAATTAGTCTAGAATGATGTGTGTTAAATTTCCTGAAAATCGGTTCAGATATAGATATAGCATCCATATATATTTTCCTCCGATTTAATGCAAATGGTGTACCAAAGTCGCTATATATCTTTCTATTTGCACATAATTTGTCATAGGGTACTGAAATAAGTCTAGAATGATGCCAGCTAAGTTTTGGTTCTGATGTGGACATAGCTCCCAAAGTTTGTCCGATTGCCACACAATTGTTTACAATGAACTGTAGTTAATATAAATTAATCTCTGGTAAGAGTCTTTGAAATCGGTTCAGATTTAGATATAGCTTCTAGACATAGATTTTCTTCCGATTTTACACAAAATTGATACAGTATATTGCACAACGTACTGAAGTTAGTATAACCTAGAAGTTAGATATAAATTCTGCACCAAACTCCCCTGGTGGGGTCCGATGGGAACAAAATTTAATACAACGTACTGAAGATACTATAGCATAAGGTGTGACAAGTTTTGTTGAAATAGGTTCAGATTTAGATATAGCTCCTTTATATAGTTTCATCCGATTTTAAGTAGAAGGTGCACAAAAGACCTAAAATTGGGCCTTTTTCTACAAAATTTTGCCCAACGTACTGAAATTTATATTTCCTAACGTTTGCCAAGTTGTCCGGTTCCGATTTAGATATATAGAGCTTCGTCCGATTTTAAGTAAATGGTACACCAATGACTCAAAGCTAGGCCGATTGACACCACGTTCTGAAGTTAATATAACCTAGCATATGCAAAGTTGTGTTGAAATCGGTTCATTGATATTTGCTTTAAATTACATAATTTTGTCTTATAGTAAGAAGCAACTCTATATGTGACCAAATGAAAAATATAGTATAGGTTGCAGAATGGCATGTTTATGGATCCAATTTCATTTTACTGGTCCTTCACAAATGAATAATTTAGTATAGGTTGCAGAATGGCATGTTTATGGATCAAATTTCATTTCAGTGGTCCTTCACAAATGCGACATATGTTAGGATTCATCTGTTGAATATACCCAAAGTGGTGAAGGGTATCGTATAATCAGCCCCGTCCGACTTTACTACATTCCTTACTGGTTTCATTTCGCACCATCGGGCCCCTCCCCCCGAAATGAAATCTTGCGTACGTCCCTGTATTGAATTCACAAAAAACTCACTAAAATCCGGTCTTGTATTTTAAATTTCTTTGTATAAATTTATCTGTTATTAAAGATTCGCAGTTAAAGATTGAAGTTGATGAATTGTTTAAAATCCTATTGGTTGAAACCACTTATTGTGCTCTACACTGATTTAAAGTAATGCATATGAGTTTTTTGATTCATTTTGATATTGAAATCATTTGCACATTCTGGCAAAAGCTTTACAGTGGAAGAACTTATTTCTTATACTCAGAAAAAATTCCCATGAATAAAATAATCCCTTGAGAAAAGTGTAGTACTTATAATTAAATTATAAAATCTAATTTTTCATCATGAAAAGAGAAAATTTTAATATTCTCAATATTTATTTTGAAAATAAATGCCATAATGTTCCATCTTCAAGTACATTGCAGCCATCACACTAGCACATATACAATAGTCTTTTGAGATTTTTTTGTTTTAGCAAAATAATTACATAAAACTTTCTCATTCCATTAATGGAAATTACATCTACATATCTCAATCTCCATGGCGTACGAAGTACTTTAAAGATTTTCAACGAATTTTGAATGATTTCTAATAACTAACGCAAAGATTTTTGTTTGAGTATCTCATACAGAGTTTGCATTTAAAATATATTTTCTTTTGGTCTTTACTTTAATGGAATATTTGAACTTAAAATGGGATAGAGCTACTGAGAGTTTTTTCTTCGTTTCATTCAGTAATGCGATAAACTAATTTTACTTAAAACTCATAATCCAATTTACAGCAGGGATGGAAAATTGGACGAACAACGAAATGATGGTTATTGCCATGGTCATGATAACATGATGTTGAGTAAAATGATGCTTTTAGTTTCAAGGTTTTATTGTGAGAAAAGTTCTTAAATGAGATTGGAAAAATGGAAATTCAGGGTGGTCATGAAATGACTATGGATATTCTAATATATTTCAACATTCCTTGCTGATGTACTTAAAAATTGGAGTAAAGCAGTGTGGGGTTAGTATTGTAATTACTTATAAAGGCTCAATATATTTATATATAATTTTTATTTCTTACAGTTAAACACAGTCTAATTTTTATTTGAAAAATTTAATTATGCTATTTACGTCGCGGCTGAATTTGTAATAAGTCTGGTTTATCTTTTATTAAAAACAACAAATAAAAAGTCCAAAATTATAAGTCCTTTTTAATTTAAAGTTTAATGGCAAAGAAAATAATTATTACATTTAAGCCAACCTTCGAATAATTAAATTGTAATTTTCTGGTGTTTGCTGGCAGAGAAACCACATGGAACATCAAAAGGAAAATAAATGTCACACAAAAATGTCATGTCAACAATAAAAAGCATAATAAAACCAGTAAGGAAAGTTCAAAAGTCGGGCGGTGCCGACTATATGGTACCCTTCACCACTTTGGACACATTCAAGAGATGCTAATATATACAATATACTGTAGATAGAACAGACAACTTTAGAGGACCATTGAAATGGAATGGGGCGAAACTAAATGTGTGATCTACATAGATGTGTGAACCAAGCAATGAATGCACATACCATTCTGAAATCTATGAAAAATTTCATGTCAATCGGATTCTTTTGTGTACCATTTGTATGAAATCTAGGAAAATAATGTATGTGGAGCTATATGTAAATCTGAAAGTAATTAAGTAACCGTTGCATATACCTTCGGTATGCTGCACAGAGCGCTGTTCACAATTTTATTTCGCGTATATAGAACAGACGTGCACCGCTCACCGAAAAATCGGAAGCTATATATTGAAGCCCTATCTAAATCTAAACCGATTTTCACAAAACGTCGTAAACATTAATAAGAACCTATCTCAATACCTTGTGCAAAATTTTGTATCAACCGGACAAGTTTGGGAGTTTGGGCCACAACAAATTTCAGAGGGGTTGAGGAACACCTAAAAAGATTCCAATAAAAAAATAACTAAAAAAGCTTAACCCATTCGAAAGCTATAACGAATTTACTATGAATGTTTTAGATATATTATCATTTAAGCATGGATTTAAATATATATTATTTTAATGTATATATAATTTTGAGTTCCTACATCTCGATCAGATCCGTTTAGACTAATAAAAAACATAAAACCTCACGATAGTCCAATTTTTAATGAGTTACTGAGCTATCTTTGGATGGGTACAAATGAACCACGGTTATTGATCTACGTAGGTAATAACTTTAAAAATTTTTAAAAATTATTAAAAATTAATTTTTTTCTTCGATAATGTGTGAATGAATGATTTCTCAAAATTTGATCCAAATATCTCCATTATTAAACATTTCACAGCATTTTTATTCAAAACAAGTGAAAAAGCGTTAAGTTCGGCCGGGCCGAACTTTGGATACCCTCCACCATAGTTATACTGACAGATACATGCAATGAAACCAGTAAGGAAAGAAATAAAGTCGGACGGGGCCGACTATATGATACCCTTCACCACTATGGGTATATTAAACAGGACTATTAGCATGAAATGGGATGAAATAAAATATGTGATATTTTTCTAAATGTGAATCTACCTAGATCTATCCATAAACATGTCATTCGTTTGTTACAATGGGACAAAAGTATGTAAATCGACTTCAAACAAATATGAATAGGTCATCCGTTGGGCTATGTCTGTACTTCTAGAAAACGCAACTACGTTATTCTATGCTCAATTTTGTACGTTGTGCAAAATGTGATGTCAATCTGACTAACATGAGGAGTTTGATGCCAATTTTCTTGAAATCGTTCAAAAATATATATGGATGCTCTATCCAAATATTAAGCGATTTCAAACCAGCTTGTCACAGCTTAGGTTATACAAATTTCAGAACGTTCCTGGTTCCCTGGTGCGTCAATTATTTAAAATCAATCTATAATAAAATGGAGCTATATCTAAATCTGGACCGATTTTCTCGAAACTTGGCAGACATCACTCTAGGCTCAATTCAGTACGTTATGCCAAATCTCGTGCAGATCGAAGGATACATAGGGACTTTGGTACACCATTTACATGAAATCGGACGAAACTATATATGGGAGCTATATCTAAATAAGGGCCGATTTTCTCGAAACTTGACAGACATCAATCACTCTAGGCTTATTTCAATACGTTGAGCCAAATTTCGTGCTAATCGAAAGATATATAGGGACTTTGGGACACCATTAAATGAAATCGGGCGAAACTATATATGGGAGCTATATCTAAATCTGGACCGATTTTCACGAAACTTGGCAGACATCATTCTAGTCTCAATTCAGTACGTTATGCCAAATTTCGGTCAAATCGAAAGATATATAGGGACTTTGGGGCACCATTTACATGAAATCGGACGAAACTATATATGGGAGCTATGTCTAAATCTGGACCGATTTTCTCGAAACTTGGCAGACATCACTCTAGGCTTAATTCAATACGTTGGGCCAAATTTCGTGCTAATCGAAAGATATATAGGAACTTTGGGGCACCATTTACATAAAATCGGACGAAACTATATATGGGAGCTATATCTAAATCTGGACCGATTTTCACGAAACTTGGCAGACATCATTCTAGACCTAAATGATTAGGCTGTGCCAAATTTCGTGCAAATCGAGAGATATATAGGGACCGTTTACATTAAATCGGTTAAATATATATATGGGAGCTATATCTAAATCTGAACCGATTTTTCCCAATTTCAATAGGGTTCGTCCTTGGGCCGAATAAGTGACCTGTGCCAAATTTCATCCAATTCGGATCATAAATGCGACCTGTACTTTGTTTACAATTTAACATGCACAGAGAGACGGACGGACGTACGGACATGCATAAATCGACTTAAAAAGTGATCCTATGCATATTCTCAAAAGGAACCATGTGTCTATCTCGTTTCCTTTTGCCTGTTACAAACATATGCACAAAGACATAATACCCTGTACCACAGTTTGGTGAAGGGTATAAATATAGGGAACATACCAAAAAGTGGGCATATACCGATAATTCTACAAACCGATTTATGTAAACCATTATGTACATTAAATACAAACTTCAGCAATTTTTAATGGGGATTTTTCCTAAAATCTGTAAGATCCAAAGAGTGGACTGATACTGATAAAGCATGGTAGAGTATTAAAGCCTCAAACTACTGAAATTTAGATTATAAAGAGTATGCCTAAAGGGGACCAATACTGATTACATAGTGTGGGAAATAGTGAATATTTGGGAATATAATTATATGAGGGCTATGCCTAATTAATGACTGGTATATGCCAATTTTGAACCCAATATTTTAATTTTTTATCACAATTCTTTCCTTCAGGAGGTATCACTATATTGAGGAGATGCCTAAATGTCTACCGATATATTTCATTATCGTCATATATATAGAAGGCGGAATGCTTACAACAGATGGCAAAATAGTCTATGTAGGGTAAAAATTGACTATTCCCCGTAACGACTACCCAACCGCAACACAAGGAACAAATCAGACAACTATTTTAATATAAAAAGGGGGGTTATATGGGGACTACACCTAAAAAGGGGTAAATATTAATAATTTTTGGGTGGGAGATTTGTTACCTGAACACGCAAGAAGTGGAGAAAAAACGCTACAAAGCGACACTTGCCTGTTCGTCGTCTGCCCCCACAAAGCAGTAAAGCTGTTTTGGTTTTGTTGGGCTCTGGTTCTCCCTCTTTCTCTCTCTCTTCGCGACATATGTACACACACACAGCAGAACAAATACCGGTTTTGTGGTGACACCGGGTAGAGGCCGGAGTTTGGGGAGAGAGAGAGAAGGGGAATTGGGCACCTGCAAGAAGTTGGAAGTTTTTTAATTTTTTTATTCCTTTTCTTATTGTCGAGAAGTTCATTTGTGCGCGAGACAACGTCCTTTTTGAAGTTTTGTGATAGCTAACAATAATAATAGCTAATAATCATAATACGAATATTTTAAAATAAGTGCCCCAGAAAAAACTGAATTGTTATTCTATAATTTTATACAAATAAAACATTGAATTATTTGTGAAATTCGAGATCGAAAGTGTTGGCTCGAGCAGCCTGTGTTTTGTTTTGGAGGATAAGTGCTGTGCGGCGAACAACGATTACTGTCTGTCGTCTCCCACTAGCCCGCTGGGGAATCTGCTTGTGCGCGCCGACGGTGGACTATCGAATTGACGGTGAAGAAGGTGCAGGTAGACTCGGCTGTCCAGGGAAGGAGTATCCGTGGTGGCCAGCCGTGGCAAGTTGGTGATTGAAAAATAGTGCATCAACTGGCATAGGTGATTGACACCTACGATACCGTTGATACGTTTTTTTGGCTCCCTTCCTTGTTGTTAATTGTTGTTGTTGGCTCGCTGCGTGTGCGCTGATGTTGCTGCTTTTATTGCGCTGCCTCTGTTGCGGTGGTGGCGGCCTAACGTTTGACTCGGCGCGCTTGTATGCTTGTTCGCGCTGAGTGCCTTTGTTGATAATTTTTCGAGCTCTTGCATATTGTGTATGGTGTTTGCCTTGTTGTTGTCTCTTGTAGGCAAATAGCTCGTTAGAAAAGGAATACGAATACAAAGCAAAGGCAACGTTGGGACTTTTTTGATTTGTTTTTGGCTATCTCCACTATTGAATAAGGTGGTTGATGTGAACAAATTCTTGTTGGAATTTATGAATCTTTGTTTCTGTGGAGAAATATTGTATTGGCTCGCTGTGTCTCAACGTTGAATTTAACTCTGGGGTGTTTTTTGTTGAAAACACTGTGACGGCCATATGTTAACAAGTAAAAGCATTCCCTTACATCATAGATCAACAGTTGGTCATTTGGACTATTTGATGTTTTGGAAGTTGAAACAGTGGTAATAGAGGAAATCAACGAATATTGTTTCAACGAATAGAATTATTTGGCTCAATTTGGTGATTCAAATAAAAATCTGTTGACAAAATAAAAGGAATTAATTTTGGAGAGATTTCTTTTGTATAATATTTTGGCTCAATTGGGAGACAAACAAAAACGATTAATTGTTTGACGATTGGAAATAAATGAAATAAATACTGGGAGATTTGGTCGATATTTTGAGTTAATTTTGGAGAACTGTTTGTCAGTACTGGCCATTCGTGTGGGAGAGAATTGACTCATTTTGAAAGGTTGACTTTTTCGAAGCATATTGGTGCGATTATTCGAGATTTTCGTACATTGTTGAATATTCTCGTTTGGTCTTTTGGCTCAAAGGTTGATTGGCTCCCTGGGCAGAAATTGTTGCTCCGTTCCGTGGGATATTCTCATTGGATCTTTTGGCTCAAGGGTTTATTGGCTTCCTGGGCAGAAATTGTGGCTCTGTTCTGTGGGATATTATCATTCCTTCTTTGGCTCGTTGGGCATATGTTGTGGATTCGATTTCGTTGGCTCATTCTATAATTGAGATTGTTTGTGGCTTTACCATACTATTTGAGGCATTTTTGACAAGATTAGCCTGTTTGTTGGGAGAGCTGTTGTCGCACAGTGGTCTTGAGATAACTTTTGTCGCATATTGGTGTGTACTTTTTTGCATTACGGAAATTTGGTATCATCCCCTTGCTATTGTTGTCTCGTGAATACGTTGATTCTTGGGATTAGATTATTCCGTTTTGTCTCACGGATGGACTAATTAAAGATGCCAATGGAGGATTTTTTGCTACAATGTGATGAAATCACATCCTTTGAGGAGGATCTGGTGGCGTCGGATGCATCAATTTATAATGAGGCAGCTGTGGAGGCCGAGAGGGCGGAGCTGCAGAGGATATGGTCGGAATGGAAGCATGCTTATAAAAAGTGCACGGAAGAGCCCGAATGTTCCAAGAAAAATAAGGAAGTTCTCAAGACGAAGAAGAAAGCCGCTCATCAGAGTTATATAAAATGTACGAGTCTCCTGGGAGAGAGGATGGAGAAAGTAAAAGTTGTCCCGAGTACTGTCAGCCAAAGACCGTCGTCCTCCGTTGTGGTTCCTCCGTGTGATACGGAAGTTTTTGAGGGAGATTATCTTTCATGGCCCAGCTTCCGAGATCTTTTCACGGCTATCTACGCTACCAACAAAAAGCTTAGCCCGGTGGAAAAGCTCTACCATCTTTTCCAAAAGACAAAGGGGGAAGCAAGGGAAATAAATCGTCATATTCCCTTAACGGCGGAAGGATTCACGATTGCCTGGGATAACCTACGCAATCAGTATGAGAACAAAAGAATTTTAGTAAATTCGCAGCTGAGGATTCTTTTTAATTTGGCCCATTGTGGACAAGAGTCTGCTAGTTGTCTCAAAAAGTTACAGCGGGACGTGACCAATTGTATTACGGTCTTGGAGCTCTATAAAATTAACGTGAAGTCGTGGGATCCGATTTTCGTCTACCAGTGCTCTTCTAGAATGCCCAAGCTTACGTTGTCTTTATGGGAGCAGTCCATAGCAAATAAGACTGAGTTGCCTCGCTGGGAAGATTTAAACAAATTCCTAACGGATAGATTTCACGCCCTAGAGAGTGTGGCGGACATAACTTCGGGGAATGGCGCGCAGCCAAGTCAAGTGTCTCGGCCGAAAGTAAGCCAATTCGACAAGTCGAAACAATTTAAAGTCCATCACACGAAGGTGAGCGAGACGAAGTGCATTTTGTGCAAAGGGACACATACTTTGAAGTCTTGCCCGAAATTCCTGAGTATGGAATTCAGGGGTAGTATGGAACTCATGGCCATAGAGTCAGAGTGTAAGGCGCAGGGTTGCCCCAGGTGTAAAGGAAGACACCACGTCCTTTTGCATAAGGACAAAAGTTCTCAAAATAATGGCCCGAGTGTGAATGAATCCCCAATGTGTCTCATGTCGCTTCGTCGAGTTCGAATGTTGCCTCTAGTCCGACAACTTCCGCAAATGGACGAAATTTTCACACATCACTGGAGACATTCCCACTCAACCGTTTGATGAGATTTCGTCGGATCAACTGCCTGATTTGGATTTTGCGGATCCGAAATTTTATGAGAGTGCCCCAGTCGATGTATTATTGGGAGGAAATGTATATCCCATTATTTTGCTGAATGGCGTTG
>NW_026876206.1:0-188027 GCF_032173495.1 Musca vetustissima
CTTTGGTTTCTGGGTATTTAAAAAAAATCTCTTAATTTTTTAACAAAAATATCTCAGACACCAAAGCCAGACTGTTTTTAATAGAAAATAATACGACCTAATGGAGATAGATTGCTAGAAGTGATTTACCAAATAAGATGAAGCATTTTTCGGAATGATTCGCTAATATCTTATTATTATACTTTTATGGAGCAATAGATCAAAAAGCAACTGTTTTGAGACAAATGCAAAGTTTTAGTTATATAACAAATACTTCAGACTCTAAAGCCAATTATTTTCTAGAATAGTACATCTCAACTTCTACAGAAAACAAAATCTGGTACTATGTCCATTTTTTCTGCAGTTGAGTCCAGATTTTTCAGGTATGAAAAAATACTAAATACAATGACACTCAAAGGGCAGATTTTTTGATATCAAAATAATAATTCTGAATCCGAGGTAAGATTTTTTTGTACTACTTTGTCCCTATTTGTTCTATAGACAAAATCTTGGCTCATTGCCATTTTCTGAAAACAGATTCCTCTATGGAAAAAGCTGTACTGAATTGTGCCTAACATAATTCTGCAGAACACGAATACATATTTATTAAAAAAAATAACTCAGATACTGAGGCCAGATATTTTTGTGTAGAAAGAATTATTTTCGTCTCAAAAATTGAGGATAGATTTTTCCTAATACTCAGGCCAGATTTTTTAAAGAATATTTTCGAAGGACTTTACGTCCAACAAGCGTGGATTCTCTAAAAAAAAAATATTTTCGAACGACTATACGACCACTAAGGGTGGATTTTTTAAAATATTTTCGAAGGAATAACAGATCACCATTCGTGAATTTTTTAAAAAAAATTGTTTGAAGGAATATCAGATAACCAAACTTTTTTTTACAAAATATTTACAAAGGACTATGAAGGACAATACGACCACTAAGGGTGGATTTTTGAAAAAAAAAATATTTTCGTAGGACTATTTTCAAAGGACTATCCGAACACTAACCGTGGATTTTTTAAACGATATTGTCAAGAACTTCGGATTTTTTTAAATTTGTTTATAAATATTTTCTAACCGAAATATTTCCGATTTCGAAGGACAATACGAAGACTAATGATGGTTTTTTTCTAAAAATATTTTTGAAGAACAAGCGTGGATTTTTTTAAAACTATTTTTAAAGGACTATTTGATCACCAACCGTGATTTTTTTTAGAAATATTTTCGAAGAACAAAACGACCACTAAGAATGGATTTTTAAATATTTTTTTTCGAACGACAATTCGAACACTAAGCGTGAATTTCTTAAAAAAATATTTTCGAACGACAATTCCAACACTAAGCGTAGTATTGTTTAAAAATATCGTCGAAGAACGTTCCGATCACAAAGAGTAGGTTTATAATACAAATAAAAATCTCGGTATACCTAAGGTCCCACCTGTAGTAATTAGGCCATTTTTTTATAGATAGAAAATCCTATCTCAGTTACTGAGCTGACTTTTTCTATTAGAAAAAATAGACCTCACTTAGGTGGTGAGGTAACTTTTTATACCCTTCACCACACTGTGGTACAGGGTATTATGTCTTAGTGCATATGTTCGTAACAGGCAAAAGGAAACGAGATAGACACATGGTTCCTTTTGAAAATAAGCATAGAATCAATTTTTAAATCGTCCGTCTGTCCATGTTAAATTGTAAACAAAGTACAGGTCGCATTTATTATCCGATTTGGATGAAATTTGGCACAGCTCACTTATTTGGCCCAAGGACAAACCCTATTGAAATTGGTTCAGATTTAGATATAGCTCCCATATATATTTTCGTCCGATTTAAGGTAAATGGGGCACCAAAGACCCTATATATGTTTCGATTTGCACGAAATTTGGCACAGCGTACTGAATTAGTTCCAGAATAATGTATGCGAGAAAATCGGTTCAGATTTAGATATAGCTCCCATATATATTTTCGTCCGATTTTATGTAAATGGTGCACCAATGTCCCTATATATCATCCGATTTGCACGAAATTTGGCACAGCGTAATGAATTAAGGGTAGAGTGATGTGTGTTAAGTTTCCTGAAAATCGGTTCAGATTTAGATATAGCTCCCATATATAGTTTCGTCCTATTTTCAGTAAATGGTGCACCAATGTCCGTATATATCATTAGATTTGAACGAAATTTGGCACAGCGTACTGAATTGAGTCTAGAATGATGTGTGCTAAGTTTCGTGAAAATCGGTCCAGATTTAGATATAGCTCCCATATATGTTTTCGTCCGATTTTATGCAAATTGTGCACCGAAGTCCATATATATCTTTCGATTTGCACGAAAATTGGCATAGCGTAGAATGATGTGCGATAAGCTTCGTGAAAATCGTTCCAGATTTAGATATAGCTCTCATATATATTTCGTCCGTGAAAATCGGTTCAATGAAATTAAATTTAGCATAGGTCCCAGAAAGGCATAAAGATCTTATGTTCGTTCAATTTGATGCCAATGTTCTGTCGAAGAGGCGGAGTCTGTTAGGAGACATATGTAGAATATACCCAAAGTGGTGAAGGGTATTATATAGTCGGCCCAGTCCGACTTTACTTTTTTCCTCACTGGTTTCTATAAAAAAAATCGACCTCAGTTAACGAGTTGACTTTATTCTAGTGAAAAAATTCGACCTCCGTTAATGAAGTATTTTTTTTTCTATAGAAAAAATCCGACCTCGGTTAATGAGGTGACCTTTTTTTAGAAAAAAAAACCTCACTTAATTAGGTGATTTTTTATAGAAAAAGTCCGACCTCAGTTAACGCAATGAAAAAAATCGAACTTAGTTAATAAGATGAATTTTTTCTATAGAAAAAATCCGACCTGTCGCAACTAAAACACCCTTCGTTGTATATGCCTTTCTTTCACCACGTTGTTGTGTGATCAAACATTTTTCTTAATAATTCGTTGATTCCGACAAACACCCTATAATAATCGTGCGATGATCCGAACTTGAATGTTTGGCTTTGTTTGTTTGCTTGACGATGTCATGTTTGGGGGTTTCTCTCGTTTTCGGTTTAGGTGTCTGTCCATTGTTTACACTTTTTATTTATTGCCGTTATTTGTTTGTTTTTCGTGGTGTTTTTTTTTTTTTAATTTTTTGTTTTTGTTTTCAAATCTTAATTTTGTTACACCCTCTTTCCCCACAAAGTGCGGGTTTTTTGTAATCTTGTCTTCTCTCTTTTTCATTGCTTATTCTTCTTTGCACTACAAAGTTGATGGGTATTTTTGTTTGACAATATTTGTCATTACTGTTGTTGTTGTTTTTGTAGGAAGTAAACAAACCAAAACAAAAACAACAACAAACTGAAATATATTTACAAAGAATCTGAGACAAAAAACAATTCAAGTTCAGGGTTATGTTTGTGTGTCTCTCATAAAACAAAAGCGTTTTTTGTTTATTTTTTTGGAATTACGCCGGTTTTATAGACCCACGGAAGCTTTAGGTGTTTTTTGGAGATTATCGTAGTTGAGATTATTGCCGCTACCCCTAAGGGGTTTATTCGTGGAAATTAATCTTACACAGCGATTATCTTTAAATTTATTGAATTTGTTTTTTTTTAATTTCTAATAAATAGTGAAAAAAATCTGATCGAACTTACCTTCCAGCCCGCACTACTTGTCGAATCACCTTTATCCTTAAAATATGGAACATTGTGCACCATCCATTCATAGATTTGACTTAGCGTCAAACGTTTTTCACTGGCCGAGCCAATGGCGTGCGTTATCAGATCAGCATATGAGAGATTGCCCCAGGCATTGCGGCGTGATGAATTCTTTTTGGCGGCATTCACACTAGGAACATTGGTTTGTTGTGAGTCTGGAAATACAAAAAAGAAACAAAAGATATTAAATATAATAGAAAATTTCTAGAAAAAAAAACCTCAGCTACCTAACTCGAAATTTGTTCTATGACATGGAAAAAACTTAGCTACTGAGGTCGGATTTTTTTTCATAGAAAAACAGTGGTTTTTAGTTTTCCGATATTTTACCTCGGCAACTACAGTCTCCAATTCTTTTTTTTATAAAAAAGCGACCTCATTAACTGAGGTCTCCCATTAACTGAGGTCTTCGATTTTTTCTATGGAAAAACCGTGAACTTATTAACAGAGGTCTCCGAATTTATTTCTATAGAAAAAAGCGACCTTAGGAACTGAGGTCTCCGATTTTTTTCTGTAGAAAAAATCGACCTTTGAAACTGACGTTTCCGAACCTTTTTTCTATAGAAAAAAAGCGACCTCAGTAACTGATTTTTTTCTGTAGAAAAAAACCGACCTCAGTAACTGAGGTCTCCGAATTTTTTTCTATAGAAAAAAATAAGCGACCTCAGCATCTGAGGTCTCCGAATTTTTTCCTATAGAATAAAAAAAGCGACCTCAGTAACTGAGACCTCAGTTACTTGGAGACCTCAGTTACTGAGGTCGCTTATTTTTTTTTCTATAGAAAAAATTTCGGAGACCTCAATTACTTATTTTTTCTATAGAAAAAAATTCGGAGACCTCTCAGTTATTGAGATCGCTTATTTTTTTATAGAAAAAAAAATCGGAGACCTCTCAGTAACTGAGTTCGCTTATTTTTGTCTATAGAAGAAAATTCGGAGACCACAGTTACTGAGGTCGCTTATTATTTTATATTGAAAAAAATTCGGAGACCTCTTTTTCTATAGAAAAAAACACGCAACCTCAGTAGTTGAGGTCTCTGAATTTTTTTCTATATAAAAAATAAGCGACCTCAGTAACTGAGGTCTCCGAATTTTTTCTATAAAAAAAATTAGCGACCTCAGTAACTGAGGTCTCCGAATTTTTTCTATAAAAAAAATTAGCTACCTCAGTAACTGAGGTCTCCGAATTTTTTCTATAGAAAAAAATAAGCGACCTCAGTAACTGAGGTCTCCGAATTTTTTCTATAGAAAAAAATAAGCGACCTCAGTAACTGAGGTCTCCCAATTTTTTCTATAGAAAAAAATAAGCGACCTCAGTATCTGAGGTCTCCGAATTTTTTCTATAGAAAAAAATAAGCGACCTCAGTATTTGAGGTCTCCATATTTTTATACCCTTCACCACACTGTGGCACAGGGTATTATGTCTTTGTGCATATGTTTGTAACATGCTAAAGGAAACGAGATATACCCATGGTTGCTTTTGAGAATATGCATAGAATCACTTTCTGAGTCCATTTATGCATGTCCGTCCGTCTGTAGATGTTAAATTGTAAACAAAGTACAGGTCGCATGTATGATTAGATTTGGATGAAATTTGGCACAAGTCACTTATTTGACTCAAATTGAAATTCAAGAATCGGGTCAGATTTAGATATAGCTCCCGTATATAGTTTCGTCCGATTTTATGTAAATGGTGCCGCGAAGTCCCTATATAACTTTCGATTTGCACGAAATTTTGTATAGTGTACGGAATTGAGTCTTGAATGACGTGTATTAAGTTTCGAGAAAATTGATTCAGATTTAGATATAGCTCCCATATATAGTTTTGTGCGATTTTATGTAAATAATGCACCAAAGTCCCCATATATCTTTCGATTTGCTCGAAATTTGGCATAGGGTATTGAATTGTGTCTAGAATGAAGTGTGCTAAGTTTCATGAACATAGGATCAGATATAGCTCCCTATATAGTTTCGTCTGATTTTATGTAAATGATGCACCAAAGTCCCTATATATCTCTCGATTTGCACGAAATTTGGCATAGGATGCTGTGTTCAAAGTTTCAGATCAGATTTAGTTATAGCTCCCGTATATATTTTCGTCCTATTTAATGGAAATTGATTGACACAACGTACAGAAATTAAAATTCCTTCGAAAAAGCCGACGTCCGTTAGGATACAAATGTTGAATATACCCAAAGTGGTGAAGGGTATCATATAGTCGGCCCAGTCCGACTTTACTATTTTTTTTAATATTAATATTTTTTATAAAAAATCCAATTTCATTTTTATTTACTTATTTCAATAATTTATGATCACTCACCTCCTCCAGCCAATTGTTGATTACTGGCCTTTGTACTCTCCAACTCATCGGGTGGCTCTACAAAATTTTCTGGTCTTGGGCAGGGCCAGGTATTCGAACGGGCTCTGGTCTGTGGCTCAAAGCCACTTTCATGTAATTCCGCCACCAAATCCATATGCAGACCACTGGTATCGGTGCGTGGTGGCGTTGTCCATTCATGGGCAAAGCCGTCCATTATATTGGCGTATGGATCGTTTAATAGTTGCAGGTTTGTGCTGGGTACGCAAAAAAATGATTTGTACACGACGATACCGGCGTCAAAAGGGTCAAAGCCAGCCAACCAGTTACCCAAACTAGAGCACACAATAGGAGATGAGCAGCGGTTGGCCTAAATTCCAAGTTCCAAATTTTCAAGAACAGTGCTGCAAAAAATTAGGAAAAATAAAAAAATGAATATTTGAGGTGTAATATGGTGTATATTTTGAACACCGCAATATAAGAACATTATGTAAAATTGCTGTCAAACATTTGAGCAAATATAATAGCGTTGGTAGATAGCTAGGTACTTTAGTAATAAATAAAATAAATATTTAAAAACAAATGCACACCAAGATAAGGTAATGGCGAACAGTGTAATAAATACTCAAGTGCATTTTTTACAAAACGTGTAACGGGTACAATGGAGGGCAAGGTTGGAATTAGATTTTAGTTCGTTTTCAGATATTTTTTCTTTGGACAAAATTTTACAGCAAACGAGGGACAATTGACGCTATGGAAAAAAACTGCATCTACCTTAAAAACCCCAGAGAAATGAGATCGATTTTTTTATAGAAAAATTTACCTCATTAATGAGGTCGAATTTTTTCTATAGAAATAATACCACTGAGGTCGTGAATTTTTCTTTAAAAAAATTGTCTCCAAATCTGAGTAAAAAGTACTTCATATACTGTCTCAGTTACTGAGAAAATTTGTTAGAGAAAATTTGGCACCGGACCTTACCAATGCGGCTTCTGATCTGGCAAATCCACCACAGACCTGATTTTCATACTGAGCCAAATCCTGAAAAAAACCCACGAAAAACACATCGACATTTCCACCTATTCTTCGACTATAAAGCCGCATTCGACAGTCCCATCGACATAGTCAGTCGTATCGAGCTGCAGCGGCTAGGTCTATAGAAACTGAGGTCTCAATTTCTTTTCTATAGAAAAAATAGCTCATATACTGTCTCAGTTAGTGAGGTCTGATATTTAGGTCTCGGATTTTTTTATATAAAATCTGAGGTCGGTTTTGTTTCTATAGAAAAAAATGCCATTTAACTGAAGTCAAATTTTTATACCCTTCACCACACTGTGGTACAGGGTATTATGTCTTTGTGCATATGTTTGTAACAGGCAAAAGGAAACGAGATAGACACATGGTTCCTTTTGAGAATATGCATAGAATCACTTTCTGAGTCGATTTATGCATGTCCGTCCGTCTGTCCGTCCGTCTGTAGATGTTAAATCGTAAACAAAGTACAGGTCGCATTTATGATCTGATTTGGATAAAATTTGGCATAAGTCACTTATTTGGCCCAAGGACGAACCCTATTGAAATTGGGAAAAATCGGTTCAGATTTAGATATATATATTTTCGTCCGATTTAAGGTAAATGGGGCACAAAAGTCCCTCTATATCTTTCGATTTGCATGAAATTTGTGTGCCAAGTTTCGAGAAAATCGGTTCAGATTTAGATATAGCTCCCATATATAGGTTCGTCCGATTTAAGGTAAATGGGGCACCAAAGTCCCTCTATATCCTTCGCTTTGCATGAAATTTGGCATAGAGTACTGAATTAGGTGCAGAACGATGTGTGCCAATTTTCCAGAAAATCGGTTCAGATTTAGGTATAGGTCCTATATATAGGTTCGTCCGATTTATGGTAAATGGTGCACCAAAGTCCCTATATATCATTCGATTTGCACGAAATTTGGCATTGAGTACTAAATTAGGTCCAGAATAATGTGTGCCAAGTTTCGAGAAAATCGGCTCAGATTTAGATATAGCTCCAATATATAGTTTCGTCCGATTTAAGGTAAATGGTGCACAAAAGTCCCTATATATCATTCGATTTTCACGAAATTTGGCATAGAGTACTGTATTAGGTCCAGAACGATGTGTGCTAAGTTTCGTGAAAATCGGTTCAGATTTAGATATAGCTCCCATATATAGTTTCGTCCAATTTAAGGTAAATGGTGCACCAAAGTCCCTATATATCATTCGATTTGCACGAAATGTGGCATAGAGTACTGAATAAGGTCCAGAATGATGTGTGCTAAGTTTCGTGAAAATCGATTCAGATTTAGATATAGCTCCCATAAATAGTTATTTCCGATTCTATGTAAATGGTGCACCAAAGTTCCTATATACCTTTCGATTCGCATGAAATTTGGTACAGTGTACTGAATTAAGTCTAGAATGATGTGTGCTAAGTTTCGGAAAATTCAGGTTCTGGTTCGATATAGCTCACACATGTACATATATATTCGTCCGATTTTACATAAATCGTGCACCAACCTTCTAATGTTTGTCCGATTAACACGATTTTTTGCACAACGTATCAAGTTGAGACTTGAATAACGTTATAGCGTTTTGTTGAAATTGATGTAGATGCTGTCATAGCTTCCATATGATATCGAATGGATGTCTGAATGAAATTAAAATTTTAACAGTGCGGCGACCGAATAGCGTGTATTAATTTTGCTATAAGTCGTTTTTCATAAATTTGTCCCATGGTACGAAGTCGACTTTAAACCTGCCCGAATGAAATTAAATTTATCATCGGTTGTAGAAAGACTTGCGTATGTTCCTTGGAGGGGATACATATGTTCAATATACCCAAAGTGGTGAAGGGTATCATATAGTCGGCCCAGTCCGACTTTACTGCTTTCCTTACTGGTTTTCTATAGAAAACTATTTTTTCTGTGCATTTGGCTATCAAATAACTTTTGTATACAAAAGTAAAAAAAAACAACAACAAATTGCCATTTAATATTATTTGGAATGTCAATCTGTGTCACGATTAGACGAGTCGTTTGTTTTTCACATTTCAATGTTAGGCGGATTTGTTTGGTATTATTTGCATTTAATTTTTTTTTTTTTTGTATTTTTTTTTGAAATGTTGATGATCGAGCTGAGGAACAATTTAGCAGTTATCAGATAATTAATAAACAATTCGCATTTTCTTTGTACAGATTTCGTGGCTGAGTGTGTTTGTGTGTATGTGTGTAGAAGTGTTATGCCTGTTTAATTTATTCGGAAGAAAAAAAAGGCACATATAAAATTGTGATGAGAGTTCGGAACTCATCACAAAACAGATTTTTTTTTTTATTTTCAACATTTGCTATTTTAGGTCATTGAGCTGTCAATAAATTGTATAAACAATATAAAATAGCATCCATGATGTATGTATGGGTGTTTAGAAGGAATACATAAAAAATTGAAATTGTAAACGAATATGGATGAAAACAAAGGTTTTTTTCTATAGAACAAATATAGGAAACCTCAGTTAAAGAGGTAATATTTCTATAGAATAAAATCGGAGACTTCAGAGGTCATTTCTTCTATAGAAAAAAAATCGGTGTAATCAGTTATTGAGATAATTTTTTTCTATAGAAAAAAAATTGGAGACCACAGTGATTGAGGCAGCAACGTACACAGGATTTCATTTCGGGGGGGGCCCGGTAGTACAAAATGAAAAAATCGCTGTTGGAAGCATATATTTACTGTGAAAAAAATTCATTTCGGGGGGGCCCAGGCCCCCAGGGCCGCCCCCCTGCGTACGTCCCTGGATTGAGGTCATTTTTTTTGATAAAAAAAAATATTTTTTAAAATATCTACGCCTGAGAAAAGTCTTGAAAAATATATTTTTTTAAATCCACACTTAAGCATAGCCTTGAAAAATATATTCTTTTAAATCTGCACTTAAGCATGGCTTTGAAAAATATTTTTTAAAACATTCACGCCTAAGGTTAGTCTTGAAAAATATATATTTTTTAAATCTACACCTAAGGATAGTCTTGAAACATACTTTTTGTAAATCCTCGCCTAAGCATAGTCATGAAAAATATGTTTTAAAAAATCCACGCCTAAGGATATTCTTCGGGTGGCATAGAGGATGATAGATACCAAGCAACGGCTCTGATTGGCCTTAACATGACCAAGTCCAGGCTTATCTTGGTCCCTCTTTCATCTCAATTGTGGACACTGACCTCCCCGTGGTGCCACCTGGGGTAACTATTTTCCTCACCCAATGATGAAATAGTGAGCTAATATGTGCCGCGACTTCACCCATAAGAACTATAAAAAATGCGTTGAGGCGTCGGGTTAGTTGCCTACACTCGGAAAACCAAACCTACTATGAAAAAGCAAAGAAAAAGAAAACCAAACCCACGTAATGTTGACGACCCCCGCAAACGTATAATGGAAGAAACCTACTCCGCTCAACTTACCCAACTGCTTGACGAAAACACCCCTTGTCCCGATAATTATATGGAAGCACAGTGGCAGAGAATTGCCCTCTCCCTACAAACTGAAACAAAAACAACACTTGGGTACCAAAGACCACCATCAAGAAATCCGTGGTACGATCAGGAGTGTCGTAATGCTATTGCAACCCAGCGGACAATGGCAACTTGTAATGCGATGGAGAACTATCGGGAGAAAAGGAGAGAGGAGAAACGTATTTTCAGAAAAAGAAAAAAGAAAAGCAAAAAACGTGAGCGAGAGCTGAGAATCTGGAAGGAGAATTTTGAAAAACTTCTGGTATCAAATAGTAGCGATGAAGAGAATACCCCAGAACCGATAATAGATGACGGTATAGAGTGTAAAGCTAGAATAATAAAGCAACAGGTTACAAGCCGAAGACTGGTGGTCAGATGCTGGTAAGGAGCATGCACCGGCTGATTAGTACAATTTGGCTAGAAGAATGCATGCCCAATGATTGGAACCTCAGCATTCTGTGTTTCCTTCCCATCGCATATAATGTGCTATCCAGCGTACTGTGTGAAGGACTGAAGCCAATGTTCAATGGCATTATTGGACCAATGCGGCTTCAGACCTGGCAAATCACCATGAACCAGATTTTGTCCCTGCGCCAAATCCTGGAAAAAACCCACGAAAAACACATCCACACATTCCATCTATTCGTCGACTATAAAGCCGCATTCGACAGCCATATCCGTTCAGAGGTATATAAAGCCATGTCTACGTTTGGCATTCCTGCAAAAATGTTCAATGGCATTATTGGGCAAATGCGGCTTCAGACCTTGCAAATCACCATGGACCAGATTTTGACCCTGCGCCAAATCCTGGAAAAACCCACGAAAAACACATCGGCACATTCCATCTATACGTCGACTATAAAGCCGCATTCGACAGCCCTATCCGTTCAGAGGTGTATAAAGCCATGTCTGCGTTTGGCAAAATTAATACGGCTATGCAGGATAACTTTAAGTGGCACAAGATCAGTTATTTAATTCGGAAAGGACTCATCGGAACCCTTTAATACCGAACGAGGATTCAGACAAGGTGGCAGTTTGTCGTGTAACCTTTTTAACATCCTGCTGGAAAAGGTCATAAGGGAGCCAAAAGTGAACAGAAATGGTACTCTGTACACCAAACAACACATGCTACTAGCCTACGCCGATGACATCGGCATAATGGGTCGAACTCTGAGAGCGGTAACAGCCACCTTTGAACAAATTGAGAAAGAGTCTGCCAAAATGGGTCTGGCAGTAAACGGCGAGAAGACCAAGCTGATGCTATCAAGGCGCCAGACTTCCAGTAGACTCGGGCCAACTGTGGAGCTTGAGAACTACAGCTTCGAGGTAGTCAAAGATTTTATATGCCTTGGTGAATCGGTGAATATAGCCGTCGAATGAACCATGAATTGTGCCAGCTATTCACGGACATAGACATTGTTAGACGAATTGAGCTGCGTTGGCTAGGTCATGTTGTGAGAATGAGAACCAGCAAAAGGGGAAGACCACGAATCAGCTGGAAAAACCAAGTGGAATACAACATTGCCGAATATGGTCTTTCAAATTGGAAAAACTGTGCAAAAGTACGACGCGCCTGGAAATTGTTTTAAGCTCAGCTTATGGAACGAGAGTTCTGTCACAAGCCAGCTAAGTTCAGTAAGGATAGTCTTCAGAAAAATTATTTTAAAATCCACGCAGTTGTAAAATTTGTGAAAAATATTGAAACTCTATTTGAGATTTTTTTTCGTACATGTATTGCTATAAAAACGTTCAACACCTGAGAATTTAATCTTGGGTAATGTTTTCTTATTTTTTCTTTCGTTTCAATTTTAAGTTCGGAATTTGTAAAATGCGGAAGTAATTGTGAGTGAGTGAAATGTTTTCTGAACACATTCATTCCCACAAACATACATCCATATTTCATTAAAATTGTGTGTATGTTTTTTTCTCGAAAAGCTTATTATAATTATTCCATAGACTGGCTGGCTGGCGACACTGACCTAACCTAATTTTCTGCGGTTGACAATTGAAGAATACGTACTACGCGAACAATAACTGAGAAAAAAAAGCCACAAAATACAACAAGAAAAACAACAACAATTGCAACAAAAAATGTGTAGTGAAATAGCAAAATACGTAACGACACAAATTATTGTAGACACATAAACATTTTTTTAATTGCTCTGTTCCGAACAACAAAAAAATACAACATAAACGCAAGAAAAATTGAAAATAACAAAAAAATAGTTTCCCTCTCTTTCCCCTTTTAATGTGTAAGAGGTGGGGGAGTACTTAGCCAAAACAAAAAACTATTGCAAACAGAAAACACTATCTAGTATTAGAAACACACACACAAAAATGCTTCCGAATGAAAATAATCATCATTAATTTACGCTACTTAATTCGACAGCGAACATTGGCAGGCAGCAGCTATGTTTAGTGAGTTCACAGAAAGAATTTAAAAAAGAGAAACAAAAAAAAGCAAAACAAAACCAAAATACTATCACATTTTTTTTTTTGAAATTTCTAAAATTAAAAATCTAATTATGATGCAAAAAATTTCAAAAAAAAAAAATAGTAAGGCACAGAAAACAAAAATTACAAATAGCATATGAAACACAGGGTGAAAAATTAGGAATGAGGGCGGATTTTTTTAAAATATTTTCTAAAAAACTGTTCACAAAAGTGTATTAAAACCAGTAAGGAAAGCAGTAAAGTCGGACGGAGCCGACTATATGATACCCTTCACCACTTTGGGTATATTCAACATATGAATCTTAACAGACGTCGCATTTTTAAAGAACCTGTAAAATTAAATTGGATCCATAAACATTTCATTTTGCAACCGATACTAAATTTTTCATTTGGCTAGATATAGAAAATATATCTAAATCTGAATCGATTTCAGGAAACTTAACTCACATCATTCTAGACCTAATTCATTACGCTGTGCCAAATTTCGTGCAAATCAAAGAATATTAAGGGAATTTTGGTACACCGTATGGGAGCTATATATAGATGTGAACCGATTTTCACGAAACTTAATACACATCATTCTAGGCCTAATACATTACGCTGTGCTAAATTTCGTGCAAATCGGAAGATATTAAAGGGACTTTGGTGCAACATTTACATTAAATCAGACGAAAATATATATGGGACCTATATCTAAATCTGAACCGATTTTCATGAAAATTGGCAGACATCATTCTAGGCTTAATTCATTAAGCTGTGCCAAATTTCTTGCAAATCTGAAGATTTTAAGGGACTTTGGTGCACCATTTACATAAAATCGGACGAAACTATATATGGGAGCTATATGTAAATCTGGACCGATTTTCACGAAACTTGGCAGGCATCACTCTAAGCCCAATTCAGTACGTTATGCCAAATTTCGTGCAAATCGAAATATATATATAGGGACATTGGTGCACCATTTACATAAAATTGGACGAAACTATATATGGGAGGTATATCTAAATCTGGACCGATTTTCACGAAACTTGGCAGACATCACTCTAAGCTCAATTCAGTACGTTATGCCAAATTTCGTGCAAATCGGAAGGTATTTAGGGACTTTGGTGCACCATTTACATAAAATCGGACGAAAATATATATGGGAGCTATATCTAAATCTGGACCGATTTTCACGAAACTTGGCAGACATCACTCTAAGCTCAATTCAGTACGTTATGCCAAATTTCGTGCAAATCGAAAGATATATGGGGACTTTGGTGCACCATTTACATAAAATCGGACGAAAATATATATGGGAGCTATATCTAAATCTGAACCGATTTTTGGGAAACATAACAAATATCATTCTAGGCCTAATTCATTACGCTGTGCCAAATTTCGTGCAAATCGAGGGATATATATGGACTTTGGTGAACCATTTACATTAAATCGGCTATATCTAAATCTGGACCGATTTTTACGAAACTTGGCAGATATCACTTTAAGCTCAATTCAGTACGCTATGCCAAATTTCGTGCAAATCGAAATATATATAGGGACTTTGGTGCACCATTTACATAAAATCGGACGAAACTATATTAGGAGCTATATCTAAATCTGGACCGATTTTCACGAAACTTGGCAGACATCACTCTAGGCTCAAATATCGTGCAAATATGCCAAATTTCATGCAAATCGAACGATATTTAGGGACTTTGTTGCATCATTTACCTTAAATCGGACGAAAATATATATGGGAGCTATATCTAAATCTGAACCGATTTTCACGAAACTTAGCACACATCATTCTAGACCTAATTCATTAGGCTGTGCCAAATTTCGTGTAGATCGAATGATATTAAGGGACTTTGGTGCATCATTTATCTTAAATCGGACGAAAATATATATGGGAGCTCTAAATCTGAACCGATTTTTCCCAATTTTAATAGGGTTCGTCCTTGGGCCAAATAAGTGGCGTGTGCCAAATTTTATCCAAATCGGATCATAAATGCGACCAGTACTTTGTTTACAATTTAACATCTACAGACGGACAGACGGGCATGCGTATATCGACTCAGAAATTGACTATCATTAGGCCTGAGTTAAAAAAAAATTAAAACTATTCTTAGGCGAGGATTTTTTAAATATATTTTTTTGAAGACTATGCTTAAGCGTTGATTTAAAAAAACATATGTTTGAAGACTATCTTTAGGCGTGGATTTGTAAGAAAAATATTTTTTAAGACTTAGGCGTGAATTTTTAAAAAGATATTTTTGAAGACTATCCTTAGGCGTTTATTAAAAAAATATATATTTGAAGACTATCCTCAGGGGTGTATTTAAAAAAAATATATTTTTGAAGACTATCCTTAGGTGGGGATTTAAAAAAAATTCGAAAGACTATCCTTAGGCGAGAAATTTTAAAAAATATGTTTTCTAAAGACTATCCCAAGGCGTAGATTTTTAAAATATTTTTTTCCATAGACTATCCGAAGGCTTGGATTTTAAAAAATGAATTTTTCCAAGACTATGTTTAAGCATGGATTTTTAAAATATATTTTTTCAAAGACAATTCTGAGGCGTGGATTTTTAAAAATGTTTTTTTTTTTCAAATAATATCCTAAGCCATGGATTTTTAATATATTTTATTTTTTTCCAAGACTATGGATTTTGAAAAATATTTTTTACGAAGAGTGCCCTAAGGCGTAGATTTTGAAAAATACTTTTTCCAATGTCTATTTAAGGGATTTAAAAAATATATATTTTTCCAAAGACTATCATACGGCGTATATTTAATAAAAAAATCCAAGACTATTTTTAGGTGTGGATTTAAAAAAATATTTTTTCCTAGACAATCCTAAGGCGTGGATTTTTAAAATATTTTTTCAAAGACTATCCGAAAGCGTGGATTTTTAAAAATATTTTTTCCAAAGACTATCCTTGAGCGTGTATTTAAAAATATATATTTTTTCCATAGATTAAAAAACAAGTGTTTATCGCCTTAAAATAGACTTGGAATTTTCTTTGTTTGCATTAATATAAATTTGTTATCATTTTACTATGGACTTGACCACAATCACATAATTGTTTTGTTTGTTCAAACGTATCCAGGTGTGTCCATACCAGTTGAAGATGTTGGATCTTGGTAGTATAACCTCTTATGACTGGTGACATAAATTCTTGGCAAAACTTGTGTTTGTTTTTGAAATTTAAAAATAGTTGGTGATGTTTAAAAATAATTAAAATCTATTAATAGTTTCTCCAATACATAGATGGCAGCATAGCTTCTTCTTCATTAGCAAAATATAGAGTAAATGTTGTTGTGATTTTGTTTGATCAGGGTTGGAAATGCGGAATTTATAGCAAAGACTTAATGGGTAAAATTTTTTATATTTTATTTTTCTTTGATCTAGACTTGGAATGGTTTTAAAAAATAAACACAACAAATATGCAAACATTTTCTGTACACACTGTAGATAGTAAAGAGCGCCAAAATGGCGAGAAAACAAAAAATCTAAATAAATAAAAATACAAATAACAAAATTCTACAAACCTCGACCAACAAAAAAAGCTTTGATATTTTTTGGCTCGGTTTTGTTTTCTTTTCTTTCATTATCGGCATTATTTCTTAAATTTGGAGAGTATCTCGGTGTGTCTCTCTACACATATGTATGTGTGCATGAGTGGGGGGGCTCTAGTCTACTCAAGTGGGAATCATAAATAATTAATGTTTTTTTTTGTATAATAGAATCAAATAGTTAAGACGATAAGAAGCCAAATGTGAATATCGTTGATGGGATGGTGAACTGCTGGTGGTAGTGGTGACGGTGGCTGCTGGTAGTGGTGACGGTGGCTGCTGGTAGTGGTGGCATATTCAAACGTGACAATCATTTATCATGACAATCGTCTCGGAGAGTTAATTTTTTTTTATAGAAAGGGAATTAAACAGCAAATATATTGAGGAATCGTATAAAGAATTGTTTGAATTTTTTCATACACTTAATTAAAAGAACGTGATAATTAACTGGATAGCAAAGTAAATAATAATAATGACCTTGAGATTTTGGATAACTCACTAATACACAGAGGCAGAAGGCAAACTTGGAAATAGATAGAAATTTCCAATACAAAATATAAATATTTTTCGAAACCTCTTTTCAAGATGACTGCATTTTTTACAAAATAAAGACTAAATTTAGGAGGGGATTTAAAAAAAAAATATCTTGAAATATCTTTCAAGACTATATCCTAAGGTGTGGATTTTTAAAAACATTTTTTTGATAGACTACTCTTAGGTTATAGGAGGTGATGCAAATGTGGTATACCCATTTGTTTTTAGATTGCCAAATTTGTATTTTTTATCCGATTAAATTGAAAATTTACACTTAACATGCTACATGTGTTGTCTTTCTATGTATCAATTTGAAAATAATATTATTCTAACAATTTCAGAGAGAGTTGAGAAAATATTTGAAATCCCATAAAAAGTGAGTTTAAAAAAAGTGCAGGTAATGTGGTATACCACATGATGTTAATGTGGTATAGTATAATTTTCACTTCCAATTGATTTTTTATATAATTTATCGTTTTTAATGAATGCGAATTATCCCAAGATTTATGTCTGTTAAGATTTTTAACGGATACGTTGAGTGCAACTTTAATTTTTATTATATAATAATGTCTACACATGGCAATATTTAATTTTTGTATGGAGAAGTTGTTAAAGCTCATAGCCTATATGTTTTTCGAAATCCCTGTGATTAATGGTAGACTGTGTGTTAAGAGTACAAATGTTTCACATAGTCCCATATATATATATATATATATATAGTGCTGGCCTTTTTTCATGCAGAATCAAGGTATACCACATTACCTACACTTGTGTTTACTGAAGAAATGTGTAGTTTTTTTCCAAATTGGTGATTATGTGGTGCAATCGCGCATATTATTTGATTTTTAGTTCATACTGATTATTTTAATGCTTTAAAAATAAGGATTAAAGTACATCCGTAAAACAAAAAATTATTTTTAAACTTCAACCGAAAAAAATCAATTTCATGAAAAATTTTATTTTTGGTACTGATTTTCAACGTGATTTAAATAAATTAAACAGGTCATTGCTATCTTATTTTTTTGAGAACAGCAAACTATAGAAAATGTTTCAGTTATTCTAAAATTTTCAGTTTACAAAAAAAGTGACTATACCACATTACCAACCTATACCACATTTGCATCACTTCCACTAGGTGTGGATTTTTAAAAATATTTTTTCCATAGACTATCCTTAGGCGTGAATTTTTAAAAACATTTTTTTCATAGACTACTCTTAGGCGTGCTTTTTTAAAGAATATTTTTTCAAAAATTATCATTAGGCATGGGTTTTTCAAAAATAATTTTTCTAAATACCATATTAAGGCGTAGATATAAAAAAATACCATCCTTAGGCGTGGATATTTTCAGAATTATTTATCTGAAGACTATCCGAAGACGTGGATTTGTTTTAAATGATTTTTAAGACTATAAATAGGTGTGGCTTTTTTTAAAAATACTTTCATAGAACTATACCTAAGCTTGGGTTTTAAAAAATATTTTTTCCAAAGATCATCCTTAGGTGTGGATTTTTCAAAAACATTATTAAACAACTATCCATAGGAGTGGATTTTTTAAAAATATTTTTTTTCTAAGGACTATCATTAGGCGTAGACTTAAAAAAGAATTCCAAAGCCTATCCTTAGGCGTAGATTTAAAAAAGAATTCCAAAGCCTATCCTTAGGCGTAGATTTACAAAAGAATTCCAAAGCCTATCCTTAGGCGTAGATTTAAAAAAGAATTCCAAAGCCTATCCTTAGGCGTAGATTTAAAAAAAAATTCAAAAGCCGATCCTTAGGCATATATTTAAAAAAGAATTCAAAAGCCGATCCTTAGGCATATATTTAAAAAAGAATTCCAAAGCCTATCCTTAGGCGTGGGTTTTTTAAAATTAATTTTTTTTAAAGACTTTGGCATAGGTCACTTATTTGGCCCAAGCACGAACTCTATTGAAATTGGGAAAAAAACGGTTCAGATTCATCCGATTTAATGTAAATGGTGCACCAAAGACCCTACATATCTTTCGATTTGCACGAAATTTGGCACAGCGTAATGAATTAGGTCCAGAATGATGTGTTTTAAGTTTCGTGAAAATCGGTTCAGATTTAGATATAGCTCCCATATATATTTTCGTCCGATTTATAGTAAATGGTGTACCAAAGTCCTAAATATTTTTCGGTTTGCACGAAATTTGGCACAGCGTAATGAATTAGGTCTAGAATGATGTGTGTTAAGTTTCCTGAAATCGGTTCAGATTTAGATATAGCTTCTATACCTGGCCAAATGAAAACTTTAGTATCGGTTGCAGAATTACATTTTTGTAGATCCAATTTCATTTTACTGGTCCTTTAAAAATGCGACGTCTGTTAAGAGTCATCTGTTGAATATACCCATAGTGGTGAAGGGTATCATATAGTCGGTCCCGTCCGACTTTACTACTTTCCTTACTGGTTAAATAATATTTTTTGAACGCTATGCTTGGTGTGGAGTTTTTAATGATATTTTTTAAAACTATCCTTTGACGTGGATTTTTTGAAAACTACTCAAAGGCGTGGATTTTTAAATAATATTTTTGTAGGCTACCCTTAGGCGTAGATTTTTGAATAATATTTTTTGTAGCCTAACCTTAGGCGTGGATTTATAAATAATATTTTTTCCATAGACTACCCTTAGGCGTGGATTTATAAATAATATTTTTGTAGCCTAACCTTAGGTGTGGATTTATAAATAATATTTTTTCCATAGACTACCCTTAGGCGTGGATTTATAAATAATATTTTTTCCATAGACTACCCTTAGGCGTGGATTTATAAATAATATTTTTGTAGCCTAACCTTAGGCGTGGATTTATAAATAATATTTTTTGTAGCCTAACCTTAGGCGTGGATTTTTGAATAATATTTTTTGTAGCCTAACCTTAGGCGTAAAGTTATAAATAATATTTTTGTAGCCTAACCTTAGGCGTGGAGTTATAAATAATATTTTTTGTAGCCTAACCTTAGGCGTGGAGTTATAAATAATATTTTTTGTAGCCTAACCTTAGGCGTGGAGTTATAAATAATATTTTTTGTAGCCTAACCTTAGGCGTGGAGTTATAAATAATATTTTTTGTAGCCTAACCTTAGGCGTGGAGTTATAAATAATATTTTTTCCATAGACTACCCTTAGGCGTGGATTTTTAAAGAAAATTTTCCAAAGACTATACTTAGTAGCGAATTTTAAAATCGATATTGGCGTTGGATTTTTTAAAATTATTTTGTATTTGTTTCGAATAAAGACGCAGAAAAAATATCATTATATCTTTCTTTCCCCCAAAGTGACCCCATATCACGTAATCCATTGAAAGCCATAGTCAGAAAAGGGAAAATCTAGTTTTACTAGATTTCTTTTGTTTTTTGTTTTATTAATTTCTTAATTAATTAGAAGTTTATAATATTTTATGGTGGTATTATTAAGATTTGCATAATATTAACGTAAATCATAATATATCCCACTGAGCAGAGACTGAGTATGGCAACAAAGCAAAAAAACAACAATTTAGATATTCATTTCTTGTTGTTGTTGCTTCGTTTATTTTCTATAAAACTTGTCACGATATCTCCGCAATGTGCACTTCGTATTCACTTGTTGTTGTTGCGTCTGCTGTCTGCTGCTATGTTGCTAGATTGGTCATATCTTATTGCGGCTAGTCTGACTACAGAAGATTAGAAAACGAAAAAGAAAGAACAGAGCAAAGCAGACATATAACAACAACAAAAATTGTTTTCTTTTTTTAATAATTTACAATCAAAAATAATTGTAGAAAAAATAATCATTAACACCAATTACCACATATACAATTACCTACATACAAACATACATAAATATTATATTTATTGTTGAGGATCCCCTGTTGTTATAATATAAAAATCTGTATCAGGGAGCCAGAATCTTCATGGCATTTGAAAGTTCACATAGATCTCCTCCATGTGATCTGCTAGACATTAAGTCGTTGTATGTTATTTTTTAACACTTTTCCCGCAAATACCCCAAAATCCCGATGGTCGCCATAAACATAGTCACTTGGTGACAAGGGGAAAAATAACATATCAATTTTTTTTTATTTTCATACTCATATACTATTTGACATAGCCACTCGGCAACAACAACAGCAGCAGCAAGAAAAAAACTGAATACGACTATACGACTAATAACAATAATACACTTGAATTTATGTAGAGTCATAGCCGGGGCGTAAGAGATAAGATAAAAAAGGCCAAACCGGTTGCTGCATGGCTGTTTTATTTCAGTTTTTTTTTTTGCATTTTTTATTCGTAATAAAAATAAATATTGCAAGAAAAACAACTAAACAAATAGGTAAATAAACAAAACAGAAAAAATTGGCGGATGCGTTAATCGGAATTCTATTAAACTCACTTTTACTATAGACATTGAAATAAATTGAAAACAAGCGGATTCTTTTAATAAATATAAAATATATAATTTTTTTTTAAATATCTAAACAAATGTTTTTTCGCAGTCTAACATTTTTATGAAATATATATATATATATATATATTAACATATGCCCGCTACTTCGCTATTTTCACAGAAAACTGCATATGTCAGAAAAACTAAACAATGCACACAATAATATCGACCCTAAATTGAATTTGAGTACCAAACGTACACCCAAATCCAAATTTTACCAAATTTTGTTCCATTTAGCACACATTATTGCCATAAGTACCCTCCTCAACCATCCAACAAAACTTCCTGCATATCCCGATCCTACATAATGATTCCAAATTCAAATTTCAGAATTTAAACTCTATTGGTTCACCTGCAATTCAAAATATAGTACACAGTAGTACGAATTTCCAAAACATCATACTTAATCCTAACCTACTCGGTTCACCCACAATTCAAATTGCACCAAATTTAGTACACAGTAGTACGAATTTCTAAAACCTCCTTCTTACCACAAACCTACACCCCCATAATGATCATAAATCCAAGTTTCAGGATTCCTACTGTATCGGTTCACTCACAATTCAAATTGTATCAAATTTAGTAGACAGTGGTACGAATTTCCAAAAAACTCATTCTTACCACAAACCTGCACCCCATTCACTCGCAATTCAAATTGTACAACATTTAGTACCCAGTAGTACCAATTTCCAAAACATTCTACATACCCCAACCCTACCCCCTTCACTGATCCTAATTCCAAGTTTCAGGATTCCTACTGTATCGGTTCACCCACAATTCAAATTGTACCAAATTTAGTATAAAGTAGCACGAATTTCCACAACTTCCTACTTAACCCAATCGAATTTCTAAAACATCCTTCTTAACACACACGTACACCCCCATAGTGATCCTAAATCCAAGTTTCAGAATTCCTACTGTATCGGTTCACTCACAATTGAAATTGTACCAAATTTATTACACAGTGGTACGAATTATTAAAAACCTCATTATTACCACAAACCTGCACCCCATTCACTCGCAATTCAAATTGTACCAAATTTACTATAAAGTAGTACGAATTTCCACAACTTCCTACTTTACCCAATCCTACACCCCCACACTGATCCTAAATTCAAGTTTCAGCATTACAACTCCATCGGTTCACCCACAATTTAAATTGTACCAAATATAGTACACAGTAGTACCAATTTCCAAAACTTCCTACATAACTCAATTCTACATCTCCACAGTGATCCTAAATCAAATTGTACTAAATTTAGTACATAATAGTACCACTTTCCAAATTTTCCGACATACCCCAATCCTACATCTCCACAGTATTCCTAAATCAAAATTTCAGAATTCCAACTCTATCGGTTTACCCACAAATCAAATCGTACTAAATTTAGTACACTTTGTACAAATTTTTAAAACTTCCTACATACCCCAATCCTACACCGCCACAGTGTTCCTAAATCAAAATTTCAGAATTCCAACTCTATCGGTTTACCCACAAATCAAATCGTACTAAATTTAGTACACTTAGTACAAATTTTTAAAACTTCCTACATACCCCAATCCTACACCGCCACAGTGTTCCTAAATCAAAATTTCAGAATTCCAACTCTATCGGTTTACTCACAATCCAAATTAAGTACACATTAGTACAAATGTCTAAAACTTTTACTCAAACTCAATCTTTCACCTCCTGACTCCAAATTTCATGATATTAGCTCTATTGGTTCACTTGAATTTCAAATTGTACCAAATTTAGTACCATTTAGTACCTACAAGTATTAATTTCTTAAACTGAATCCTAACACCAATCCCACGCCCCTACAGTGATCCTGACTCCAAATTTCATTGTTCCCGCTCTACCGGTTCAACCAAATCCCAACTGTACCGATTATAGTACGATTAAGTACTTTTCGTACACATAAGTAACAAATTTCCAAAACTAAGTTCATATCCCAATCCTACACTACGACGGTAATGTTAATTTCAAATTCCAGGATTCCAGCTCGATTTGTATCTCGAAAATAAATTTGTACCAAATATAGTACCATATAGTATTTTTCGTACACACGAGTACACGTTTTCAAAACCATCTCCTTAAATAGACCCTACATCTCAACATTTATTCGCATTCCAAAGTTCAAGTTTTTAGCTCAATCCATTCACATGCTACGAAATTGTACCAAATTTAGTACATTTTAGTACTTTTCGCATACTTATAGTTCGAATGTCAAAAAAACCCTTTGCTATAACTATTCTAAACTCCATCAGTGAGCCTCATTTAAAATTTAAGGGTTCTAGTTCTAACGGTTCGCCGAATACAAATGGTATCACATTTTGTACTTTTTGGTACCGTTCTAGTACGAATTTCCAAAAACCCAGCCTTATCTGTCACCTTTGGACCCAGAGTGACCCTCACCCAAAATTTCAAGATTCTAGCTTCAGCCGTGTCGTATCCTTAGGCGTGAATTTTTAGAAACTAATTTTTCGAAGCCTATCATTAGGCGTTGTTTTTTAGAAACTAATTTTTCGAAGCCTATCATTAGGCGTTGTTTTTTAGAAACTAATTTTTCGAAGCCTATCATTAGGCGTTGTTTTTTAGAAACTAATTTTTCGAAGCCTATAATTAGGCGTTGTTTTTTAGAAACTAATTTTTTGAAGCCTATCATTAGGCGTCGGTTTGTAAAAGCAAATTTTTCTAAGTCTATTTCTGAAATATTTTTTCTAAGCGTATCCTTAGGCGTGATTTTCACAAATATTTTTTCTAAGCCTCTACCAGGTGTGAATTGATTTTTTATAAAATTTTTTCCAAGCATAGGCGTGGATTTTTTAAAAATATTTTTTTAAGACAACACTTGGATGTGGATTTATTAAAAACATTTTTCAATCTAGGCCTAGTTCTACCACAAAGTAAATACACTTTTCACAAATTCCGAATTTACACCTCTTCTCAAGCAGCTGTGGAGTACACCATTTATTTATTATCACACCCCGTTCAAATTATTGATCGTGCAGAAAATAATTATGTAAATTAATTTAATAAATATTTACAAGTACTTATACACAATCAAGATACAATTCCAATGAGAGAGAACAAAAACAATTAACAACTTCGAACAGCCATGTAAAAAAAGTAAAAATCAAGAAAAAAACAACAATATCTACTTTTAATAAAATGTTGATCTTGTCACATTAAATGGAAGAATTATTCAAATTATCATTATCTTGCCATAGTGGATGATCATATTTTATGGATTTTAAATAAAGAAAAAAATAATAATAATATGACCATAATGTATAAAAGTCACTAACAGCAGCAGCACAAAACTCAAGTAGAAACTAAGGCTAATCGGAGATACAAGTATGGCCAGAGTCAAGAAGCAAAGTCAACAGCATAGCTGGAGAGGAAAACTTGTTGGACGAGATGTTTTTTGTTTTTGTATTTTTTATGTGGTTGGAAGTAAGTCAATTCGTTCAGCAAACTGACAAATACCGGCTGAGTGCAATTGCTCTTACCTACCTACCGGGCAAAAACAAAATCGGTGGAGGGAATAGTGCCAACTGTCGTAGACTGTCACCATTGAACTGTGTCAACGAAAGGAGCAGTGGAATTTTGAATGAAGACAACAACAACAACGGAAGAAGAAAATGAAAAAACCAGTTATAAATTAGGCATGGTGCATTTATGAGGGGGATATTAAAATAATATTTATTTGAAATATTTTCAAGAGAGGATTTTTTTTTTGAAAATTTAAGAGGTTTCGTGCATGGATTTTTTTAAAAAAATATATTTTTTATATTTTCTTATGTATTCAATAATTCTTTAGAATTATTTTCAAAAGCAAATATTTAAGAACGTATGTTCTATAAACATTTTCGAGTATAAATATATTCGAAATGTATTTTTCCTAGACTGTAAATAGACCCCATATTTTTTGGTCGTTCCTTAGGCCAGGATTTGTTAACAATATTTTTTCAAGTCTATCCTTAGGCACTGATTTTTAAATAATTTTCTTTAAGACTATTCCTAAGAATGATGTTTGAAAAATATTTTTTCAAAGCCATCCATATCCTGAATTTAAAAAAAATTATATTTTTTAAAACAAACATATCCTGAATTTAAAAAATAAATAGATATTAAAAGAGGGTGACGTAGGGGATGATAGATAACAAGCAACGGCTCTGATTGGCTTTGATATGGCAAACCCCAGGCTTATCTTAATCCCTCTTTCATCTCAATTGTGCGACAGTAAAATGAAATTGGATCAATAAACATGTGATTGCTATAATCCGTATAAACCCTATACTAAATCTTTCATTTGGTCAAATATAGAAGCTATATCTAAATCTGAACCGATTTCAAAGATTTCAGGAAACTTAACACTCATCATTCTAGACCTAATTAATTACGCTGGGCCAAATTTCGTGCAAATCGAAAGATATATTTCATATTTTATTCAAATCGGATCATAAATGAGACCTGTACTTTGTTTCCAAAAATACATGGACGGACGGACATGCATTAGTCGACTCAGAAAGTGATTCTATGCATATTCTCAAAAGGAACCATGTGTCTATCTCGTTTCCTTTTGCCTGTTACAAACATATGCACAAAGACATAATACCCTGTACCACAGTGTGGTGAAGGGTATAATAATGGGTGTAGGCGTTGGGTTTGTTGCCCACACTCGGAAAACCACTATGAAAAAGCAAGGGAAACACAAAACCGATATTATTGCATAACAAGAAAAGCGATGGAAAGGGACTGGCGTAAGTAAATCAGATGATTACGCCCTGTATTATAGCTGCCATGAAACGAGACATGAATTTGGCTGCGGATTTATGGTTAATAGAAGTATAAGATTCACTCCAGTAGGCGATCGAATTGCTATAATCCGTATAAAAGCGAAGTTCTTCTACATCAGTCATATTTGCGCCCATGCTCCGATGGAAGACAAAGATGAACAGACCAAAGACATTTTTTACGAGCGCCTAGAAATTGAATATGACCGCTGCCCAGGCCATGACATTAAAATTCTACTATGAGATTTTAATACAAAAGTCGGAAGGGAAATATTTTTGGTCCAACCGTGGGAAAATTCAGCCTCCATGAAGAAACATAAGACAACGGAATGATGTTGATTGACTTCGCCGCAGCAAATTGACCATGTTGTGATAGAAGGAAGGAATTCCTCTAGTGTTTTAGACGCTCGATCGATACGAGGAGCGAATATCGATTTGGACCATTGCCTTGTGGCAGCCAAGGTTCGCACCCGTCTTAATGTAGGAGCAAAGGTGCGATCTAATGTAACTCGGAAACTCGACGTCGAAAAGCTGGAAACACAACAGATAGCAGAAGCCTACTCCGCTCAACTTATCCACTTGATTGACGAAAGCACTTCTTTTACCGATAATAGCATAGAAGCATTCCCTACAAACTGGAGCAAAAGCAACACTTGGGTACCAAAACCACCATCAAGAAACCCAAGGTACGATCAGGAGTATCGTAATGCTACTGAAGCGAAAAATGCAGCGTATAGGGCAACACCGCAGACAGTAGGGCAACACTGCAGACATGTAATGCGATGGAAAATTATCGGCAGAAAAGGAGAAACGTATTTTCAGAAAACAACAAGAAAAACGTGCGCGTGAGCAAATCGAGATGTACAAGAGTCAGAATGAAGTCCGGAAATTTTACCAACGAGTAAAAAACGAGTTTGGCCCAGGCACATCCTTCTGTAGAGATAAACATGGAAACCTGGTGACGGATTCAGGATAGCGTGCTGAGGATCTAGAAGGAGCATTTTGAAAAGCTTCTGGTATCAAATAGTGGCGGTGAAGAAGATACCCCAGAACTTATAAGAGATGACGGTATAGAGTGTATACCAACTAGCCAAGATGAGGTCAGAATGGCAATTATCAGAGCGATGGATTATCAGTCGAACTATTCAAGACTGGTGGTCAGATGCTGGTCAGAAGCATGCACCAGCTGATTTGTACAATTTGGCTAGAGGAATGCATGCCTAATGATTGGAACCTCAGCATCCTGTGCCCCGAGCACAAAAAAAGACACAAGACGATATGTGCCAACTATAGAGGAATATGTCTCCTTCCCATCGCATATAAAGTACTATACAGCGTGGTGTTTGGACGACTGAAGCCAATGGCCAATGACATTATTGGACCATACCAATGCGGCTTCAGGCCTGGCAAATCCACCATTGACCATTTTCACTCTGCGCCAGATCCTGGATAAACCCACGAAAAACACATCGACACATTCCACCTATTCGTCGACTATAAAGCCGCATTTACACAGCCCTATCCGTTCAGAGGTGTTTAAAGCCATGTCTGCGTTTGGCATTCTTGAAAAATTAATTAGACTATGCAGGATAACTTTAAGTGGCACAAGGTCAGTTAAAGTAGGAAAGGACCTATCGGAGCCCTTCAATACCGAACGAGGATACATACAAGGTGACAGTTTGTTGTGTAATCTTTTTAACATCCTGCTGTAAAAGGTCATAAGAGTCGCAAAGGTGAACAGAAATGGCACTCTGTACACCAAACTGCACATGTTACTCGACTACGCCGATGGCATCGACATAATGGGTCGAACACTGTGAGCGGTAACAGCCACCTTTGGACGAATTGAGAAGGAGTCTGCCAAAGTCGGACTGTCAGTTAATGGCGAAATGACCAAGCTAATGGTATCAACGCGAAATACGTCCAGTAGACTCGAACCAACTGCGGAACTTGAGAACTACAGATTCGAGGTAGTGAACGATTTTATATACCTCGTTACCGCCATAAACGAAACTAATAAAATCAGCTTTGAAATCCGGAGGAGAATAGTGTTGACCAACAGATGCTATTGTAGTCTGACTAAGCAACTCAAACGCAAGGCCACCTCTCGCTAGACCAAACTCAAACACTACAAGACGCTGATATTACCCGTGCTGTTGCATGGATCTAAAGCATGGGTAGTTGCGCAAGCAGATCGGGCAACTCTTGGATTGTTTGAGAGAAAAATTCTCGGGAAGATCTATGGGCAGATCTGTTTCGATGGTGAATATCGCCGTCGAATGAACCATGGTCTATACCATCTATTTTCGGACATCGGCATTGTTAGACGTATTGAGCTGCAGCGACTACGTTAGCTATGCCATCTTGTGAGAATGGATGAAGATGCCCCAGCTCAAAAGGCATATAAAAGCGAGCCAAATGATGGTTCACGCAGAAGGGAAGGGCCACGAATCCGATGGAAAGCTCAAGTTAAAGACAACATCTCGGAAAATGATCTTTCAAATTGGGTGAGATGCGCAGAAGACCGACTCGCTTGAAAATCTTTTTTAAGCTCGGCTTATGGAACAATCGTTCTGTCATCAGCCATCTAAATGAGTAGATATTACAACAAACATATACAGAATTTAACACCAGTCCGCGGAGCAGTATAGTCGGACGGGCCGACCATATGTTACCCTACACAACTTCCACAAAAATGTAAGTTTGTGTGGTTATATATCTGAGCTTGGGCAATATTTCGCGATATTTGCACCCTCTTTACCGGCTAGAGGTCAACAAATATTACTAATATTCAATACAGGCCTTCTAATTAATTGTCCTTCACCGTGGATTGTGTTGTGATGTTTGGCTTATAATTGTGGTCTATAGATCGATTCGAAAAGAAAAAAAAAACACAAAAATTAAGTTCTCGATCCACTTCATTCCAATATTGGTTTCTGATCATCGCCGAAAATTAAAGGCGTTGTCCTTAACCATACCTGGAACCTTATGGAACATTTGAAAGTGATCAGCGCTATATTTCCGCTCTCTAGAGTGGTAATGGGTTACTAAATAAAATATGAATACGTAGGCACCTGTAAATATTTAAGTGTAACTCCGACATCCGAGTACATACGACAGTATAATTGCTATCAATTTAAAGGTCAACCACTCCTCTTGGATATTCTATCAACTTTTCGGGTCTATGTCTCCATAGAATACAAATTTTGTAATTTTTCACACAAAAGTCAGGGTCCATTTGATCCGCTAAATATTGACCGATCTTTATCAAAACAGGCATGCTTATTCTTTGGCCCGATCCCCTTCTCCATGTAAAAATTCGCAATGTTTGGGTCATAATTGCGTCCTCTGGAGCAACCAGAAAAACCGATAAAAATTAAGTATTTGGTCCATTTCATCCCCTAAACATCAACCGATCTTTACCAATAACAATAGGGGTCTTTATTGGGCAGAACCCATCCTACATGTAAAATTTCATGAAGATTGGTCAATAACTGTGGCCTGTATCGTGTTTACAAATTATAATGAACAGACGGATGGACGGACACACATGTCTAGAGCGACTCAGCTAGTCGAGATATGACGATCGGTATACTTAAAGGTGGACCTAGGACCAATATTTCGCGACGTTACAAACTCTTGGGTATAAACATATATATTTGTTCAAAAACATCCATAGTTTAGGATATGGATTAAAATAAATAGGATTTAAAAAAAATATCCATAGCTTGGCTTAAAAAAATCTAGAATGAAGACAAAAGTCAAACTTTGACAAATTTGAATTTAATTCGCATATGTAAGTTTCGCATCAGGGCGGAATAAATACAAGTTATCTTTGTAAAGCCACATAGCTCAATATGCCTGATGAGCCGCTTAACCAACGGCGAAACGCGTCGCATAATGGTGGGTACGTAGGTACCCTCTTAAAATTACTTTGAAATGATCACAATTTTGCCCAAGGCAAAATTCAAATAACAACAATTAATTTCAGCTGAACACGGCTGGGGCTCGAACCTAGGTCCTCGAAGTTCTGAGCCATCAACACACTTCCAAAACGTTTGTGCAAAAAGATGTGTATACCATGGAAGAAATTGTAGGTGTGTGGATTAATTATCCATCGCTACAACAAAAATCTGCTTTGAAAAGGACTGTTCCTAGAATGAAGACAAATGTCGAATTTTGAGAAATTTGAATTTAATTCGCATATGTAAGTTTCGCATCAGGGCGGAATAAATACAAGTTATCAACGTACGACCTTTGTAAAGCCACATAGCCCAATATGCCTGATGAGCCGCTTAACCAACGGCGAAACGCGTCACATAATGGTGGGTACGTAGGTTCTTCTCCTGGCTTTCCTTTTCATTGCAAAACTTAGATCATCAAGCTCGACTCGAAAGAGTATAAATAATCACTTGTATGCAAGAATTTAAAAAAAAATCGTTTATAATAAAAATCCAAGTCAGAATTTCTTGTTCTTTCTTCATGTAAAGGTTTCTTGTTTTTTTAGTAAGCCAATTTCCCCATTCGCAATATTCCCCCCTTAAGGATATGTATTAGGTTTAATGTGTGAACCATAAACGAAGGAAACCCTCACATTCCCTCCATAATTACTTTCTTTTAGCTTTTACATGATTTCGAAAATTACCTACTCGACACTGATATATACGCTCAAAAACAATGATGCAGGTTCAATTGAGTTCATCAAGCAGAGCATCAATTTAAGAAACATCGTCATTAACAGAAACAACAACGACAAAAATGCCATAATGATCATTATGATGATGTTGATCGTCATCATCATCATCATGTGTAATCAATAGCATCATAAAAATTCAGCAGCAGCAAAAAAAAAACAACAACGTGGTCCACATAAGCAGCAGTAAAATTTTGCTGTGTCACGTCACCAGGCCTACTGGTAATATATGACGACCTCAACCGCACCGTCATCATCATCATTAAGTGGACAAACTACTACTTGGAGTGAAGCATGGCAATGAAACCAACCAGGCAACCATCCTCATCATCATCATCAAAGGGAAGAAGGTGAGAGAAAGCTGGAATAAAAGCAGAGAAAACCAGTAAGGAAAGTAGTAAGGTCGGACGGGGCCGACTATATGATACCCTTCACCACTATGGGTATATTAAACAGGACTATTGAATCAGGAATTGAGTCTACCTAGATCTATCCATAAACATGTCATTCGTTTGTTACAATGGGACAAAAGTATGTAAATCGACTTCAAATTCTATGCTCAATTTTGTAAGTTGTGCAAAATTTGATGTCAATCTGACTAACATGAGCAGTTTGATGCCCAATTTACTTGAAATCGGGCGAAAATATATATGTGAGCTTTATACAAATATTAAGCGATTTCAAACAAACTTGTCACAGGTTAGGTTATACTAATTTCAGAACGTTTTGTTCCTATTGGTTCCTTGGTGCGTCAATTACTTAAAATCAATCTATAATAAAAGGGAGCTATATCTAAATCTAGGCCGATTTTCACGAAACAAGGCAGACATCACTCTAGGCTCAATTCAGTACGTTATGCCAAATTTCGTGCAAATCGAAGGATATATAGGGACTTTGGTGCACCATTTACATGAAATCGGACGAAACTATATATGGGAGCAATATCTAAATCTGGACCGATTTTCTCAAAACTTGGCAGACATCACTCTAGGCTGAATTCAGTACGTAATGCCAAATTTCCTGAAAATCGAAGGATATATAGGGACGTTGGTGCACCATTTACATAAAATCGGACGAAACTATATATGGGAGCTATATCTAAATCAGGACCGATTTTCTGGAAACTTGGCAGACATCACTCTAGGCTCAATTCAGTACGTTATGCCAAATTTACTGCAAATCTATGGATATATAGGGACTTTGGTGCACCATTTACATAAAATCGGACGAAACTATATATGGGACCTATATCTAAATCTGGACCGATTTTCTTTTATCTAAATCAGGACCGATTTTCTCGAAACTTGGCAGACATCAATCTAGGCTCAAGTCAGTACGTTATGCCGAATTTCGTGCAAATCGAAAGATATATAGGGATTTTGGTGCACCATTTACATGAAATCGGGCGAAACTATATATGGGAGCTATATCTAAATCTGGACCGATATTCTTGAAACTTGGCAGACATCACTCTAGGCTTAATTCAATACGTTATGCCAAATTTCGTGCAAATCGAAAGATATATAGGGACTTTGGGGCACCATTTACATGAAATCGGACGAAACTATATATGGGAGCTATATCTAAATCTTGACCGATTTTCACGAAACTTGACAGACATCATTCTAGACCTAAATGATTAGGCTGTACCAAATTTCGTGCAAATCGAAAGATATATACGGACCGTTTACATTAAATCGGTTAAATATATATATGGGAGCTATATCTAAATCTGAACCGATTTTTCCCAATTTCAATAGGGTTCGTCCTAGGGCCAAACAAATGAGCTGTGTCAAATTTCATCCAATTCGGATCATAAATGCGACCTGTACTTTGCTCACAAAAATACATGGACAGACGGACGGACGGACATGCATAAATCGACTTAGAAAGTGATTCTATGCATATTCTCAAAAGGAACCATGTGTCTATCTCGTTTCCTTTTGCCTGTTACAAACATATGTACAAAGACATAATACCCTGTACAACAGTGTGGTGAAGGGTATAAAAATACCAAAGATCCCCACCATAAACGCATCACACATACTATATTTTATGTGCCCCCCCCCCCCCCCTCCATCCCTTTATCCCCTGAGATACACCTTACAATTTGATAGCATCAACGGGGATCTCTTAAATTGTAGTCGTATTTTTTTCTTTCGTTATTATTATTGTTCAGGTTGTTTTGTTGTTATTATTATTATTTTTGTTTTTTTGCGTTCTCTTTGCATTGCTAATTCCCCTCACTAAATTATTTCTTTTTTGCCGGTCGATCTTCCAGATCATACGCTCATTCGGTCCGTTGATCTGCCGTCGCTGTGTCTTTCTGTCTCCACAGATAAAGGAGAATACGATTCTCAGCGTTGTATAAAATGTTGCTGACATTTTTGTTATTGTTGTTGTTCTTATTAAATGCATTCGCGTATTCAGAGCAGCAGAACCCAAACCCGCACTGGAATTGCTCAGACAGCAGACGTCAGTGATGCCAATGTAGAAATTCTCACTCAACAAATGGCCTTAATTTGCCAAGTAAACAAGACCAAAAAAAACAGGAATTGTTATTAGCTTATATAGTGATACGAAATTTTATTTGTGTTTTGAAATAAAATGAATTAAAAAAACAACAACAAATACCTCTTTTGAAAAATAAAAACACAACAACAAAAACAACTCTTCAAAATTTGGCATCACTTTTATTTTGTCCCCACTAAAGAAGATCGCCGTCACTATTCTCTTACCGCCACTAATTCATTTTGATTGATATCAATTCCTACCTACATTTTACGCTTCGTTTGCGTTTTTGCTTTAGTTTCGCTTCTTTTCGATTTTTTTTTTTTTTTTTGGTTAACCCATTCATTTGCCGCCAAACTCTTTCCCAGATGTCACGCTATCAGATTCACTATTGATGGCAGGACTCGGGTTTTATTGACCTGCAAATACATTGTTGCAAACAATGATAATCGTGTTCGCTGCGTTCGATGGTTCGTCTCATCCCTCCGTCCGTCCATAATAAAGATGATAATGATGCCGGATATTGCAAAAAAAGGATGAAGACAAATGTCTTCACATTAATCATGGATAGGTCGTTTTTTTTCATTTCGTTCGAAGCTTTCGAGAAAAGAAATCATTTTGGTATTCCGCACACTCGCAAAATATTTGGGCAAAGAGTTGGGAATTTTTAAATTATTTTTTGAACACCTTTGGATGCCTTTAAAATGTACTGCGTGACAAAATTATGTTCCTCCTATACGTTATTAAATATCTAAACTAAGTAGAGTTATAGTACGTTTACATTTAACCGGATTTCGTTAACCCAGTGGGTTTCAATTGTCAATTCCTTTGCATATATATCAAATAAATCCTCATAAAGTAGGTTAACCCTTTAATAAGTTCTATTGTACAAGGAGTTTTATACCATTTCGAAATGAACTAGTTCAAAGGAACGATCGGTACTAGGTCCGGTTATTTCGTTCATCATCTTGGTTAATTTTACTTCAGTAGTTCAGTTTTGGAACTAGAAAATTATATTCATGCATTACATTATTAAATAGCTAATATAAACGGAGTTTGGTCGTTTCGGAACGAACTAGTTCAAAGGAAGGTACTAGGTCCGATTATTTCGTTTAACTAGTTCATTTTACTCCACTAGTTCCGTTTTGGCTTTCGTTCACCTAGTTTGTTTCGATCCAATCGTTTGTCGAGATATTCCCTTTAATTGGAAACCGTTGGACATCTTATTTATATTTATCGGAACAAAATTATCCTCCATTACATTACTGAATACTTAAGAAGAATTGGATCATTCTGAAATGAACTAATTCAAAGGAACGTTCGGCACTAGGTCTAATGTTTTCGTTCATCTAGTTAATTTTACTTCAGTCGTTAATTTTACGCGGTCATCCAGTTCGTTTTGATCCAATCGTTCATCTAGATGCTTCTTTAAATTGGAAACCTTTGGACGAACTAGTTGGGAACGAACTAGTTCAAAGGAACGTTAGGTACTAGGTCCGATTATTTCGTTTAACTAGTCGGCACTAGGTCTAATTCTTTCATTCATCTGGTTCATTTTACTCCCCTAGTTCCGTTTTGGTTCTAGTTCGCCTAGTTCGTTTCGATCCAATCGTTCATCTAGATCTTCCTTTTAATTGGAAACCTTTGGATGCCTTTAAAAAATAAACTGAGGAACAAAATTATATTCCTCCATTCCATTATTAAATATCTAACCTAGTTAAAGTTAGATCATTTAAAAAGGAGCTAGATGAAAGGAATGATCGCTTCTTTCGTTAATCTACTTCATTTTACTCCAAGTGTTCCGTTTTGGCTCTAGTTCATCTAGTTCGTTTCGATCTAATCGTTCATCTAGATCTACCCTTTAAATGATCAAATTAACTGCCTTAAATACATTGTGAAGTTCGGAACCCCTCCAAAAAAAAAGAAGGACATTCAAAATACCTAAATTCGGTAAGGGTTTTATAAGCTGTGCCTATTTAGAAACATTGACGTGCATTGAACATGTTTTGTGAAGAAGTTGTTTATGCACCAAGATTCCCGAATGCCAAAGTACAGCCACTTCATAATTGCAAAAAATTACTTCGATTAAAAATTGAACCGATTAAAAAAGTACCAAAAAGTGGCGAAGTTTTTATGTGGATGTATCCGAAACTCTGAATAATATCGAAATTTAGTAGTTTCCATTATATGGTGGTTAACCTAAAAAGTGGAGAAACCAAAATACTAAATAAAAATTCGATTACAAATTCGATTAAGAAAAATTAGGCAGAGTCGAAGCTGGAATCGGAGTTAGCATGAGAAACAAATAAGCTGAGTAAAATTTCTTGATGTTTGGGTCATAATTGTGGCCTCTAGAGCGACATCAAAGAAAAGTTCAAAAATAAAGTTGTTGGTCCATTTGATCCTCTAAATTTGAACATGACCCAAACAAAAAACCTCTTTGACCAGAACCTAACCTACTTCGAAATGTTCGTGACAATTCGTTCATAAATGAGATCCGAACTTTAACGATTGGACAAAAATCTTCATATTAGAACCATGTCATGATCGATTCAATTAGTCAAAATATGACAAATAAAACGTCGGTTACAAATATTTAGGCGGGCAAAAAAATATTTTGGAATTTAATGGTTAATAGTTCTATAACTTCACTGGAAAAAATCTTGTGTGATGCTTTCTTTAACGATCTATCACTACTTATGGATCTGAAGTAAGAGGTAACCTTGAAAATTTTCTTAAAGAAATCTGTCTGTATGTTCGGAAATGTTTATTTCATGCTTCGGTAGCCTCCTCCAACAATCACTTATTTGGCCCAAGGACGAACCCTATTGAAATTGGGAAAAATCGGTTCAGATTTAGATATAGCTCCCATATATATTTTCGGCCGATTTAAGGAAAATGGCGTACCAAAGTCCCTATATATCTTTCGATTTGCACGAAATTTGGTATAGCCTACTGAATTTGGTCTAGAATGATGTATGCTAAGTTTCGTGAAAATCGGTTAAGATTTAGATATAGCTCCCATATATAGCTGCGGCCGATTTTAGGTAAATGGTACACCAAAGTCCCTGAAAATGAATTGATTTGCAAGAATTATGGTATAGCTTATTGAATAAGGTCTAGAATGACTTGTGCTAAGTTTCGTGAAAATCGGTTCAGATTTAGATATAGCTCCCATATATAGTATCGCCCGATTTCAGGTAAATGGTGTACCAAAGTCCCTATATATCTTTCGATTTGCATGAAATTTGGTATAGCCCACTGAATTGGGTCTAGAATGATGTGTGCTAAGTTTCGTGAAAATCGGTTCAGATTTAGATATAGCTCCCATATATAGTTTCGGCCGATTTTAGGTAAATGGTGCACCAAAGTCCCTGCAAATCTTTTGATTGGCAAGAATTTTTGCATAGCGTACTAAATTAAGTCTAGAATGATGTGATGGTTTTAAGTAAATTGTGCCGATTGACACAACGTACTGAAGTTAATATAAATTAATCTCTGGCAGGTTTGCTTCAAATCGTTTCAGATATAGATATAACTTAGCTTCCATATATAATTTCGATTTATTTATGTTGATTGTACACCAAATTATCAATGGGTGTCTGATTGAGATTAAATTTTAAACAGTACAACGACGTCTTTTCGGATATATATGTAGAATATACCCAATGTGGTGAAGGGTATCATATAGTCGGCCCAGCCCGACTTTACTCCATTCCTTACTGGTTTTTCAATTCTTCTAATGTTTTCTCTTCCTGGCTCAGCTTCTACGAACATTGTGAGTGCTTGGAACGGGATCAAAGAAGCAATTGTTTTATTGATCTTTGAATAGGTTTTTCTATAGTTACTAGCCTTTGTTGACGAATTTCCTTGAGAACTTTAGAGGTTTTTCTTTTTCCCTTCGTGATCCTCATCCATAACAAAATTGCTTTTCAAATTAAAAAATACTATACTACAATTTTTTTAAATAATTGCTATAAAAAATTAAATTACTATATGTAGACGTCACCACATGAGTTGTATTCAAAATTCGTCAAATTATTGGGTCATTTATATGGTGACTATGTTATGGTGTTATGTGTTGTCCGTGATCTGAAAAAATAGTGTCCCAAATTACAGACACTCTAGTTGGAAAATTTAAACGGGACTTTTTTGATATGTCAGATTACAGTCACTTCTTGAGAAAAATCGATTATAAATTTATTAATACCGAAAAAGAAGCGGAACTTTTATGGGGGGTTGTAGTCAGCCTTCCAGAACCCTTTACAACCCCATCAGGCGTACCGATCAATGCAAAATAATGCAGCAATTGACTGTGAAGCCCTTCGAAGGTCATATGCTTTAAAAATAATAGCATCTGTGATATCTTACCCCAATAGCATTTCCATAAATAGAGACAAATGTGATGTCTGATCCTACTGAAATACATTCCAAGTTTAGTAACCCGAAAAAAGATTATGTTTATAACATATCCATTTACTTTTTTTTATTACATGTCTAGGTTAACTAAAAATCGTGTAAAATTTTAATTTAATTTCACAGTGATTCTTCAACATTTACAGCGTTTAACGTTTTTAGTTTTATTTCATTTTTTATTTTATTTTGTAATTTCTGATGAATTGCCATTGCATGACAAGAGAACATTTTGAAATGCATTTGAATGGCCTCCATCCAGCCATGTAGTAGTAGTACTGGCTCTCAGTTTTTTCAACAGCTTTTCAATATTATCTGTCTGTCTGGTTTTTATTGCACTTTTTTTCTTATTGTTGTAATGTGAACAATTTCTAAAATACACTGAGAGAAAAAAGAATAAGTAAATAAATTTGATGGGGAGGAATTAAGAAAAAACATAAAATCAGAGACAATTTGGCGATGAAGATGTCTTGAAAAATTAACATTGCAAGCAACTCATCGTTGGGCGTCAATAAATCAGGACCCACGTTGGGCGCCAATGATACCCATGAACGTTAGCTATGTTGGATGTCTGTAATTTGAAGCTGTTCATAAATAAAAGCGAGGGTCTTGAAATAAACACTTTTTTACTGATCTGCGCAATCTTTTTGGGTGGATACATCGTGTTTGAATGGAGATTGCGGAAAGAGCCGCTTTAGGTTAAATATTCTTACTCTGCAGATTTTTATCAGATGGATGTTATGTATCGTGTTTGAATGCAGATTGCGGAATTAGCGAATTCTTGTAATTTCTTCCCCGTTTATACCCTTATCGAGGTTACTATATATGTGTATCGTTATCGATAATGATTTTAAAATATCGATAACATTCTTAGGTTTATGTACAGGGTTGTAGTTATATTTTTAATTCAAACAAGGATTGCATTGATTTGCTTAAATCTATTTGGGATAAATAAAGTAAAGCATGTTTACATGTGTTCAATGTTTGAAGTAATTACAAGTTAAAATAATTGAGGACGATAAATAAGGTTAGGAATAATCGAACTTATAAAGTTTTTTTAAATAAAATTAAAGTCCCGAAAATGTTTGATTTATTTTGTGTTACACACAGAAACGCAATTTTTTTTAACCTCCAGCATATGACGAAGTGTAAAGGAGACAAAACGATATGTACCAACAATTGAGGAGTTAGTTTCCACCATCGAATATAAGGTGCATGATGTGTGAACGACTCAATCCAATGGTCACTGACATTATTGGACTGTCCGCATTCGAAAGTCCTATCAGCTCAAATGCGTTTAAAACCAAGTCTGCGTTCGACCTGCCAAATAATACGGCTATGCTGGATAACATTAACTGACACAAAGTCAGCAGTTTAAGTCGGATAGGACCTCTTGCAGCCCTTCAATACCGAACGAGATTTCAGACAAGGTGACAGCCTGTCTTGCGACCTTTTTAACATCCTGCTGAAAAGGTCATACGAGATGCAAATATGAACATAAATGACAATCTGTACACTAAACAGCATATGTTACTCGACTATGCCGATGACTTCGTTATAATGGGTCGAACATTTCCAGCGCTAACAGCCATCTTTGAACGAATTGACAAAGATTGGGAGTGGCAGCAAAATGCGGCTAGAAGACTAAGTTAAGCTATCAACGCGCAAGACACCCAGTAGACTCAGACCAGCTGTGGAACCTGAAAACTACAGCTTTATGGTAGTCAAAGATTTCATCTCCCACGGTACCGCCATAAATAAAACGAATGACATCGGTTTTGAGATTCGAAGAAAAATAGTGTTGGCTATGGTCTTAGTAATCAAATTTGGAACAAAGCCACCTCTCGGCAGATCAAACTCATAATCTACATGACGTTTATACTACCCCTGCTTGTGTATGGATCTGAGACTTGGGTACTTCCGCAAGCAGGTGAGGCAGCTCTTGGAGTGTTTGAGAGAAAAATTTTCCGGAAGAGAATATCGGCGTCTTATGAACCATACTCGAACATCGACATAGTCAGACGTATCGAGCTGAGCGACTACGGTGGCTAGGTCATGTTATGAGCATTGGATGCCCCAGCTCAGAAGGCATGTACAAGCGAGCCAACTGATGGTTCACGCAGAAGCTGAAGGCCACGAATTCGATGGAAATATCAAGTGGAAGATAACATATCGAAACATGTTCTAGACCGATGTTCTAGACCGATGAGCCTGGAAATATTTTTTAAGATCGGCTTATGGAACAAATGTTCCGCCTCAAGCCAGCTACGTAAGTAGGATCCACTTTTGAACGCATTTTGAGGTGTTTAGCAACGTTTTTCAATTGACTTAGCTTCACTATGGTATCTAGGGTTCCGATGGAGTTTCGGCATGTATATCAACCAAATAGGTTGAGTAGAATATCGTTTAAAAAAAATTGCCAATATTGATCCATATTTTAGATTAGCCCCATATAACGGTACCTCCAAATATCGGTTGTTTTGCGGAACGTTTTTCAATTGGATAGGCTGTAATGTGAGGTTCTCATTGTATGGCTCATCTGTCAACTGAAAAAGTTATCAAAAGTTATCGACTACGGTGGCTAGGCCATGTTATGAGAATTGGATGCCCCAGCTCAAAAGGCATGTACAAGCGAGCCAACTGATGGTTCACGCAGAAGCTGAAGGCCACAAATTCGTTGCAAATATTAAGAGGAAGATAACATATCGAAACATGTTCTAGACCGATGAGCCTGGAAATCTTTTTTTAAGATCGGCTTATGGAACAAATGTTCTGTCTCAAGCCAGCTACGTAAGTAGGATCCACTTTTGAATGCATTTTGAGGTGTTTGAGAACGTTTTTCCATTGACTTAGCTTCAATATGGTTGTTTTGCGGAACGTTTTTCAATCGGATAGGCTGTAATTTGTGGCTCTCATTGTATGGCTCATCTTTCAACTTAAAAAGTTATCAATGTCCCACTTTTAATTTGGTATTTTGGGGACTCATTGGGTGAAACATCTTCCTTCTAATAATGATCAAAATTGGGGCGTTTTTTAATGTAGCCCCCATACAATAGTACCTCCTAAATGTCGGTTTTTTGGGGAGCTTGGGTACGTTTTTCAACGAAATTGGCTGCAATTTAGTATTTTGGTTTATCACACGTTCCAACCAAAAATTATAAATATCGTTTAACTTTTTATGGTACCCGCCATATAATTGGACCTCCCAAATTTCGGTACTTTAGATAGCTTGGGCACGTTTTCCAACCAAATTTGCTCTAATTTGATACATTGGGTTCTTAATGGGTAGCACATGTTCCCACCAAAAATTATCAATATTGGTCCACATTTTTGGGAAAGGCCCCATATAACGGTACCTTCCAAATAGGGGAGTACTTGCATATGTTCCACCAAATTGGCAATATATTTAGATTCAAATTGGGTATCAAATATCTCTATAAAAAAAAACTATCAGTATTGACGTAAGTATAGGCATGGGTCCTATGTTGCGGAATACTCCATCATTCGATATTCTGAGGCTTTTGGACACATTTTTTATTCGTATAAAAGTTTCGATTACTATATATCCTCATAATGGAGGGTATAAGCAGTTCGTCCCGGTTGAAATTAACGTTTTTATTTGTTTTTAAAATATTCTTATATCCCAACTAGCATCCATAGTTCTGTCAATTTCGTGCATGTTGTGCAATTATTTAAACAATGTATGATTAATTTATTTCTTATGAAAAAAAATAATTTCCATTTACAATTACGTCGCAACTATTTCAACACTACTATCTCAACTACAAATAGTTTTTTTATTAGAAAAAATCGAGTCAAGAAAAAAAAAACGGGAATACAAAATAAAAAAAACATTTTTAATTAATGCGTAAGACCGATCAAATAAATTTAAATAATAATTTTTTCGCCATTCATACGACGCGCTTGCTATATGCCGTGCTGGAAACGTCAAAAACGTACAGCCAACCAGCAAGCCAGACATGACGTTCGAATTGGTTTCGTTGGTTATGTGAGGCTTTTTGCTGTGCTAACTAACTGCGCCACAGGAAAACAAGCCTACACACGTGTACGTAAGGTTGCCGGCGTCGTCGACGTCGTGCAACAATGTTGCAATCTTGCGGCATCTACTGCTGTACGCTTTCAATTTTCAGAGACGAAAAAAACCCCAACGGAACGAATGAAAGACGAGTAGCAGCAAAAACGAAAGCATCATACAATGTAACATTAAACACATTCTAGATGTAATAAGTTCCCTATGAGCGATTTTGTTTTTTTTTCTGTTCGGTTTCAGTTTTGCATTTCATTTAGTTTGTCATTTCTTTTTGGAGGTATCTTCTCGGCGTTTCAAAACTGCAGCCAATCAACCAACCAGCCAGCCAACAAACATACGTGACACACATGTCCATAACGAAAGTCATACGTACTCTCATACATCGGCGGAAAGTGTTGATGTGTGTGTTTGGTTATAGGTTAAACAACCGCTTTGTAAAAATGTTTTTTTTCGTACCTCCCTGGGGGGGATAATCTACTATGCGGACAAAGTAGAAATCTCACATGTCTGGTCACAAATAGGGGAAAAGGCAAAAACGAAGTCCGGGAGATACGCCAACCTCAGATCACATAATGACAATCGCAATTGCGAATTATATGGAATTGACACTTGTATGTGCAGTGTTAATTTTTTTCTGTAATTTTAATTGAGTTAGAATTTTGTTAAATCTGGTTAACGAGGGGAATATTTTTTACACAGTGGAACAAGATTCTTCAATTACTTGTATCAAATTCTAAATCGATTTCGATGCCGATTTAATCTCGACCACCTTCCTGGCTGAAGGTAGAGCTTTGCTTCCTCTTAAATTATTTCGTTAAGTATGGTAATTTTAAGACTACTCTTATGCATTTTATAACAGTACCTACATACAAATAATTAGAGTAACCGGTCGATTGTTTGAAATGAATCCAAAAATAAATTATATCCGTTCGGGAGATATGTCCATAGTTAGTAGTCCCCATACCACTATTACTGGAATAATGAAAATACTTATAGATGACCCAAAGTGCAAATATCTGCCTAGGAGTGGACGACCACCTGAAATAAAAACAAGGGAAAAAATGTTAAGTTCAGCCGGGCCGAACTTTGGATACCATAGGTATACTGAAAGGTACGTGAAATGAAAATATGGGGAACATACCAAAAAATCAAACTATACCGACAATTCTACATACCGATTTATGTAAACCATTATATACACCAAATACAAATTTCAATGATTTATACTGGGGATTTTTTAAAGAGCAAAGTTATATGAGGCTATGCCTAAAGGGGACCAATATTGATAACATATCTAGGAATTAGCGATTATTGGGGTTATGCCTAATTAATGACCGATGTAGCTCAATGTCGAACCCAATGTTTTAGTTTTGTATCTCAAGTCTTTCTTTCAGGAGGTATCATTATAAAGGGGATATGCCTAAATGATGGCCGACATATTTCATTATCGTCAAGTTTGATTTTTTATCACCATATCTTTAGAAGGCGGAAAAATTACAAGAGATGGCTAAATCGCCTTAGAACTCCATACTTTTTAGGACAAAAACTGACAATTTCGAGTAATAATAATAACCCCAACAAAAGGAACAAATCAGATAACTATATTAATATAAAATAGGAGGTTATATGGGGACTACCCCTAAAAGGGGACGAATAGTAATAATTGTTGGTAGGGAGATTTGTTATTCGTTTAAAAATTGTAACCGTTTTGTTTAAAGCTCGAATTACGCATTTAAATCGATGCTAATTGTATTTTTTATGTATTCGCATTTGAGAGCAACACGTAAATATGTACAAGGGTTTACCTATTCTGATATTGTTTAGTATTACTACACTAGAGGTCGAAAATATAGCACTGATGGCTATGAAATTCCGAAACATCATCTGATCATTATAATTTTCTATAATGATCAGATGATGTTTCGGGTATGAAATGGACCGAAAACTTAATATTTGTCTGGTTTTCTAGTCGCGATAGACGTCAATTCGAATGGGTGTCATCATAATGAACAGTCAATATTTAGCGGAAAAGAAGCCGAAAAGGAGGTGTTGACTACTAATTGGTCAAGTCAGTACAAATATCGCTAAATATTACACAGAATCGGAATATGGGCCCACAGAAACTTAGTTCTCAGTGGTAATTGTTTGGGTATCGGCCCGTCCGACTAATAAGTTTATTTTTTTAATGATCATCCGAGCAAAAAGCCTGGATTTTTTAAATATTTTTTCCGGGAAATCAACCAAGTTACAAAATTGAATTCTTTTAAATATTTTTTTTCGGAGACCTTACAAGCTACAAATCTAGATTTATGTAAATAATATTTTTCAAAGCCTATCCGGGCTATAAGCGTAGATTTTTTAATCAAATTTTTGAAGGACTACCTAGCTATAGGCGTGGATTTTTTAAAATATATTTTTGAAGGACTACGTACCTAGGCGTGGATTTTTTAAATAATATTTTTGAAGGGCTACCTAGCTATAGGCGTGGATTTTTTAAATAATATTTTTGAAGGGCTGCCTAGCTGTAGGCGTGGATTTTTAAAATTATATGTTTGAAGGGCTACCTAGCTATAGGCGTGGATTTTTAAAATTGCTTTTTTGAAGGACCATCCTGCCAACATTTTTTAATAATATTTTGCAACCATCCTAACGAAAGTCGTGGATTTTTTTTAATATTTTTTTAACCATCCCAGTTATAGGATTGGATTTTTCAAAAATTATTTTTTAAGGATCATCCCAGCACAGGCGTGATTTTTTTAAATAATTTATTTTAACCAGTCCAACTAAATGCGTGGATTTTTTTTTTTTTTTTTTTTTTTTTTTGAACCATCCTAATTACTGTTGTGGATTTTTATTAAAATAAGACTTGGATTTTTTTAAATAATAATTTTGAATGACCATCGCGTGGTTTTTTTAAATTGTAATTTTTAAAGGGCCATCCTAGCTATAGCCGTGGAGGTATAGGCTTATATTTTTTAAATAATATTTTTTCACAATTATCCTATTATCAGAATTTGAAAAAAAAAATTCGAAAATAATCCTAACCACCATTTAAAATTTGCATATAATCAAAATGATGAACTTGAACTTAAAAGCCAATAAAATAATAAAAAGGGCTTGGCAAAAAAATAAACCATTAAAAACGGTAATAAATTTGCAAATCTATAATTTTTTTCGATAAAACAATGCGATGAACTTGATTGATTTCAATACCATACAAAAAACAATGGACCAGCCTCCATAAAAAACCTAAATAAAATTTCATAAACACGAGTCAAATCTACATTTCCTTATACACCATTTTTTTAAAACCGAAACTAGTTTTTTTATGGAAAACTTAAAAAAACATAGGTTGTTACTATGCTAGAAAAATAGTTAAACGGAAGCCAGACGATGATCATAATTTTGAAAAAAACACTAAAAACTAACCGAACTGGCCTACTAAATATTTGTTGTTGTTGTTTCGATAAGCTATTACTTTGATAAATAATTCAAGAAAATAAGGGGGTGGGGTACTCCCTGACCATTATTTTGAATTTAAATTAGTTGATTTTTCGACGTTAGACTGTGACGTATAATTTTTAGGAAAGAGTGAGGGAGTGATGGCTTCAATCGAAGCAAAAAAAAAAAAAATAATATGGAAAAATTAACAAAATTCGAAAAAGAGGATTCATTGAACGCAGTTGCATTATTTTAATTTTTATTATTACGGATGATGAAATTTCAACGTAAAATTCCATCAGTGGGGTATGAATAAATAATTTTTTTATTTTTAGATTTGCTTTACAATTTGAAACGTAATAAATCAATAGGGAATTTTGAATTCACAAATGCATAATACGTAAAAAGTCATTAGACTTTGGAACCCGGAATTATTGAAAAATGGAAGTAGTTTACAAATCAATGTGGCTTTGATCGGATCTATTGTAATGCTCGCTATTAGCCAACCCATAAAACTTACGTCCCAGCAACATAAGGTATGGTACCTACCAAATTTCGTTATTTAAGGAAGTTTGAGCACGTTTTCAATCAAATTGGCTTTAATTTCGTATTTTGAATTCTCATTGGTCCTTACTACAAAACTATCAATATTGGATTAAGTTTCGGGGTATACCCCATTTAAGGGGATACTACTCGGTTTCAACAATTTCGTATTTTGATTTAATTCGAATCTACACTAATTCAAGAATATCCCTATGAAATTTCATGTGAAAATCTCAAGAACTCTTGAAGATATAGCCGATTTATTGTGTTAGCATCAAGTGACAGCAAAAGGGCTCCTCAAACTTTAAACGCGTTTTGTCCAAACAGCGTTTTTGCGAATGGCGGGCACGATAACTCAAAATCTAATAACCCAATCGATTTCAAACTTTGGGACGTTTCTCTGTGAGTGTATAGCTATCGTATGAACTAGAATAAATCCAATCGGTGAAGATCTTCCTTATTTTATAACATAGTTTGTGGTCAAAAATAGGCCATTTTCCAAAAAAAAAAAAAAAAAAAACTTCCGCCATTTTGTTAATTGTTGTGCGAAGTCTATGATCCTAGTTCATACGAGAGCCAGACATGTACTCTTTCTAACACCGTTGAAATTTTCGGATTCCGATGTTCCAGTGAGGAGTTATCATGCCCGCCATCAAAAATAAAGAATTTTCTTTAATCACAAAAAATAACAAAAAAAAAACAACAACTATTTTTTTTAATTATTTTTCTTCCTTAACAATCATTGGTATTCATTTACCAGCCCATTTAAAATCTTTAAAATAAAAAATAGAGAATGAGGGGGGTTCCCTTAACGGTACACCACAAATTTCGGTTTTTGGGAAGATTTTATACCCTTCACCACACTGTGGTACAGGGTATTATGTCTTTGTGCATATGTTTGTAACAGGCAAAAGGAAACGAGATAGACACATGGTTCCTTTTGAGAATATGCATAGATAGATAGTCGATTTATGTATGTCCGTCCGTTCGTCTGTCCGTCTGTCTCGCATTTATCGCCGTCTCGCATTTATCGCCGTCTGTCTGTAGCATTTATTATCCGATTTGGCACAGCTCACTTATTTGGCCTAAGGACGAACCCTATTGAAATTGGGGAAAATCGGTTCAGATTTAGATATAGCTCCCATATATATTTTCGTCCGATTTAATGAAAATGGTGTACCAAAGTCCCCATATATCTTTCGATTTGCACGAAAATTGGCATAATATAATGAATTAGGTCTAGGATGATGTGTGTTATGTTTCCTGAAAATCGGTTCAGATTCAGATATAGCTCCCATATATATTTTCGTCCGATTTAATGAAAATGGTGTACCAAAGTCCCCATATATCTTTCGATTTTCCACATTTAGATATAGCTCCAAATATATATTTTCGTCCGATTTAATGTAAATGGTCCACAAAATACCCTATATATCTTTCGATTTGCACGAAATTTGGCACAGCGTAATGAATTAGATTTAGTTATAGCTCCCATATATATATTTTCTCCGATTTTATGTAAATTGTGCACTAAAGACCCAAAGTTTGTTCGATTTTCACACAATTTTGTACAATGAACTGTACTTAATATAAGTTAATCTCTGGCAAGTCACATTAAATATATGTAAATATCTATAGCAACTCTATATCTGACCAAATGAAAAATTTAGTATATGTTGCAGAATGGCATGTTTATGGATCCATTTTCGTGTTTATGGTCCTTCAACGTCTGTTAGGATTCATCTGCTGAATTTACCCAAAGTGGTGAAGGGTATCATATAGTCGGCCTCGTCCGACTTTACTACTTTCCTAACTGTTTTTTTTTTTTGCACTTTTTTAAACCGCGTTATGCGTTTTTAATATTTTTGTTTTTAAACATTTTTTTCACCGCGTCAACATCAACCCGAACATTTCTGATATAAAAGTTATTATTTCATATTATTTCCAATAATTTATTTTTTTATTTACTCTTTTATATAATTTAAATATAATTTTCTTTAACTTACCACCCTATTATACAATCCAAAATACCAGGAAAAGTTTTCCCTAATTTTGGAACAAAATTACACGCACCAAGCAACACGGCACAGCACTCAGCAGAATGGAGAGCACCAATTATAGAAATTGGTTTACAGCAGCAATGATGTCGAAGTTCCCCCGGCAATGATGACAAAACGTTGACTATTTTCCGTTACTGGGTCCTGATGTTGAAAATTTTGTGTCTTATTAGAATTGGTATTATTTTAATGTTTATGATATTTATTTATGGTTGTATTGAAAAAGGTAACTAAACGCAAATTTATTGTGCGTTAATATTTGATTTTTTTTAAATATATTTTTTACTGTTTTGAGAAAAAAAAATTAAAAATTTATGCTTAAATATTTTTCACAAAATTTGATTAGGTTTTTTCTCAGTTGAGTTTAATTTGGTTTATGAATTTATATTTTTTTTTATGTTTTGCCATAGAAACCGAGGAAGTGAGAGCACGCACACACGATAAGTTTTGTTTTTTATGAATAAGATTAAGTATAACACTATATTTTAAGTCACAAATTTATAATGTTATTATGTTTTTTTAATTAAATTATTTTCAATTGTATATCACATTTTTATTATTTATACAGTTTTTATATTTTACATTTTTTTTTGTAGTTTTAGTTTAACGTCTTTTTTATTGTAATAAATTTCGAATTGTAAGTCATATTTTAAATATTACATTGTAGAAGCTCATTTATGGCAATACAAAGAACAGTTTTTCAATTTAAAACTGTGATTTTTTTAAACCATAAGATGGACTGCATATTAAATTTCTCATTTCTATTCTATCGCATCGAAATATTCACCGGAGATCCTATGAAGTATATATATTCTTAATCATAATAAATGTCTAAGTCGATTTATGCGTGTCCGTCTTTCTTTCTGTGGAAATCAGGTATATCGGTCAACGATTTGGTATAGCTCCCATATAAGGGTACCCCCCACATATTCGGTATTATGTTGATTTTTTTTCAACCGAATTGGCTGTAATTTCCTACGGTTAGTTCTCATTGGGTATCAAATTTTCCTAGCGAAAATGATCAAAGTTAATCGACTTTTAAGGGTCTCCCCCCTAATATGGTGCCCTCGATTTTTCGATATTTTAAGAGTTTTAGACACGATTTTTAATAGAATAAATGGATATTTTGGATTCAATTCGGCTATCAGAACTGCCTAAGAAAATTTTTCATTATTGGCTCATGTTTCGGGGTAACCGAACCCCCAATCGGAATTTTTATGTTTCTGGGCACATGCTTCGACATGTTGTAATTTATTATTTTGGGTAGTAGGTTGTAGTATGGTAGTAAATCTTCCTACTAAAAATTATCAATATAGCTCCAGCTTTTAGGGAAGGCCCCATATAACGATACACCCCAAAGATCGATATTTTGGGAAGCTTTAGCACGTGTTTCCACTAATTTGGGAGCAATTTCTTATTTGAATTCTTATTAAGCAGAGAATGTCACTAACAAAAATTATAAACATTTATCCATGTTTCCGGGTAGACCCTATATTATGGTATTTCGGGGGTTTTAGATACGTTTCTTGAACGAACTAGCACTAATTTGAATTTTCAGGTTCTCATGGGGGGACAAATCTTCCTACTAAAAATGATCAATATTGATTCACTTTTTAGGGAATTTCCCATATTACGCTACATCCCAAATTTCGGTATTTTGGAAAGCTTGGGCATGTGCTTCAACCAATTTTTACTACTACATTTCAAATTTGTCTTGTAGAATGTTTGAATAATAAATCTCGTTCATAATTCCTTCGACAAAAACGAGATTTCGCACTCCGGTAGCGTCCATACAGCCCAATACTATTACAGAGAATCTCTTCCGTGCTTTACCGTCGAAATTATGTGTTTAGGGACCACGGCTTTATTCGCTCGGGCGCCATACCTTACTTGGTCCATCCGTTTATGGTTGAACGATCTGGTAACTTGATAAAACTGAAATGTTGTCCCCAAACCACAATTATTTAGCACTACATTTCAAATTATCTTTTAGAATTTTCAAAAAAAAAATCTTATCCATAATTGCTTCAATAAAAGCGACATTTCCTACTCCGGCAGTGCTCATGCAGAGCCGCCATACCTCCTCCGTGCTTTACCGTCGAAATTATGTGTTTAGGGTCCACGGCTTTATTCGCCCGTCGCCATACCTTACTTGGTCCATCCGACCAAAACAAATTAAATTGGCATCGGCAAAAATATCAGATTTCCAAAGTGCAAAATCTTTTTTTTTCGTGTTCCTGAACAAACTTCAATCGGATTTTCCGAATTTTGTAGTTTTAGGTTGGCTTTTCAGTGCAACTCAACCATATAGACCAGGGGTCGTCAACCTTTTTTTAATTACCGCCCACTTTTTCACCGCGAGTGATAGAAAAATATTCTTACCGCCCACCTTTTCATATCCGCCATTTTCGAAACTCTGTTTACAATCTCCATCATATTTTATTTTTAATAGTTCTTCTTGATACTTTGTATCGGCTTCCTTAGCATTAGCTGTAAATGCATTTTCATCCATTGGTACACTTTTAAGTTCAAAGTGTCTTCAAACTCAAAATGTCTTAAAATATATAATACACTTAGGAAAACCCTACCGCCCACCAAAAAGTCTGCCTCCCAGGTTGACTATCGCTGATATAGACCATGCTTACGCAAAAATCTTTGAATTGTATCTGAGATACATTTCTTTTCCAGATATTTCCCTGAGATTTCAGGTGCATTTAGTTTTGGATTATTGGCCACTTGTCGGAGCAACTACATTTCGTCTCTTATATTGACTTGCTTGTTGCAAATTCGATTCTCGGGTTTATGCCTACCCGTCTGTGAGGTTGGAATTGGTTTTGTGTAACAATAATTATTTTTTTATATATGTATTGAATTTATATAAATATTGTCATGTTCACATATAAAAAGGAATAACATTTTATTCATTAATTAGCACGCACCTATTCCATTTTTTTTTTGATATTGTTTTATATTGTAAAAAAACATTGGATACTTTTGACTGTGGCCATAAAAACGAATTTTTTGATCCAACCTAATTTAAAGGTCGTTTACATTGAACCGGATTTGGTTAACCCAGTGGGTTTAAATTTTCAATTCCTTTTAATATATGCCAAATAAATCCTCATAAAGTAGGTTAACCCGGTCAAAAGTTGTAATGCAAATGCCGTATTACGAAGAAGTAATGTCCTATCGGGATGTTTAGGATTAAGTTATTTGAACAATTTTGCTCATGATTGGGCTCATCAGTGTATGGATGAAATTTTGGATAATTTTCATGCATTTCAAAGACCCAAGCACTTCATCTCAGCCGGCTTGTCATTGCATGGGCAAATATTCTGAACGATTACGGGTATTTTACATGTACACCTCATGGCTAGTATTTTCCACAATTTTTTCATTTTTTTTAATTTTGAACAATTTTGTCAGGTTTGCATAGAACACAAAAAAGGGAGTCTGATTTTTTTCCAATCCCATTACTACAAACCAGATTTTGCATAAATTGAGCTTCTACTGTAAATTGATATTTCATAAATTCCAAAAATGAACGAAAAAAATACGTCACTAATAACAACAAAAACGTGTTTTTTAATAACTCGGACGAACGAAAAAATAATAAAAATTCTCCAACTTGTTGATTTTTTCGGATTTTTTTGTACTCAGCTGTAATTGTGATGAGTATTATGAGACAACAATAATAATAAAATGATGACAATGATGATTATGTTGTTGTTGCTTTTAATATTATTTTGTTGTTGTTGGTTTGTTTTATTATTTTTTGATATTTTAATATTAGTGATAATAGAGCAGAGGGAATAACTCTCGTGAAACAAAGCACTCATACAGACACAATTAAAACCAGATAATATTAACTAGAGAGAGAGAAAGATTAAGGAGGAGAAACATTTTCTGTCTCTCTGTATCTCTTTCTCCTTTTCGTTCACTGATATAGTGTGGATCGCACAACAACATCACGACTCAAAGAACAAATAACAACGAACAAACGAACGAATGATCGATCCAACGAACGAACGAAAACGTAACGAAAATAATAAAACGTAAAGTTAGTAAAAAATAAGACGAATTTACAATCACGTAACGACAAAATAGAATGGAAAATAACAAAAGAAAAAGCACAATTAAAAAAATTATTTTTGTTTAAAAATAAGCACACAGTTGTTTTGAAGATTGTTATTTTTTTAGATTTAAATTTGTTGTTTAATTTTTCGTTTCGTACTCCCCCATCTTTATTATCGCTTAAACTTTCACATAACACACTAAAAATGATATGAAAATAAAATAAAATTATTTGCGTTTTTTTATTATTTTATTTTTACAAACACACACACACACACTGAGTATTTGATACGATTATTCACGTTAATGTGTGTGAGTGTATGGTTATTTATTTTTTGTTTCTTTCCTTCTTATTCATTTTCTTTTGCGTTTTTGATTTTTTTATGTTTTTATTTTCGAATATAATTCGTCGCGTATAGCCAGCCAGCCAGCCTGATATTATTTTTTTGCTTACGATTCGCGTACTCGCCAAATACAGACACACACACACACAGTTATATACACTACAACGACGTATGATCAACAACAACAAAGCGTACGAACGATCGATCACTGACACACAACGCACTACAATCTCCAACTCCCTTCTTTCAATTTTGTTTTTTCTTAATTTTCTCCGATTCACCACATATTTGTTGTGCCAAAAAAACAACCAACTCGAGAGAATTTGTAAAGAGCGCGCAAATATCACCTCACCGTACCTCTTCTTCTTTTGCGATGTTACACCATCGTCATCATCTTCATCGTGATTATTATTGTCGGTATCATTTCATGGCTCCGATCATATGAAGAATTTTTCAAAAAAACAAACACTTCTTAAAATTCCGTCAGAGAAGAGGTAAAGAGAGGTTGTGACAGTATATGTGTATGAAGGATGGTCTCAGAGGTTGATGATTTGTTTTTTAAATGTTATCATTTTTCAAAAAGAAAAAATATTTAAATTTTTTCTATTCACATTTCTTTGTGTCACGATTTCCATTACGTATTTCTTTTCTTCCTTAGTTTTATTTAATTATTTTTATTTTTCTCAATTTCTTGTTTATCAGAAAAAATAAGAATTTTAATTTAAAGATCAACACCAGCACTAGCCAGCCAAATGGCATTTCTCTTTCTTTTTGATTATTTTATTCTTCTTCTTTTGAAACACTGAAAACGAACGAACGACCTCGTGGCTTTTAAGCTTAAAACGTGTTATACGGTCTCTACCTGCTTACAAGTTGGATGCGAACTGACAACTGATTCGTTGCTGCTAAACTGGCAACTCGATTCAGTGGTTCCATGCAACAACAACAACACCAATGAAAATTACCCCAACCATTTGTGGCTCTCTCGCTCACTCACACCGTACATAAGAGGAGAACAAACATCTCGCCCAAAAGACAGCAACCACACACACTCAGACACTCGCCCAATATGCCGCCCAACAAAACACTCGTGCTCGGGAGAGCAAACCACCACCAGCACCACCATTGTTATTGTTGTTATTCTCCCCCCAAAAAACCAAGCCCCAAAAACTATCAAAGCACACAAGCACAACAACACTCATCCGCAGACATCATCAACGTAAGTATCTTCGTGCAAACACTTAAAATACGAACACGATACGAAGAGGTTAAGAGCTAACGACCGTTTTGTGTCATTTCCCCATCTCTGTACGTAATAAAACCACTTCCTCTCACTCTCCAAAATACGGAATTTCACTACCAAGAGAGCAAAACATGTGAGCTCCATCAAGTGGCATTGTGTGTTGGTTTTGTTTGTGGGTTCTCCCCACAAACAAGGGTTCATTTCAATGTGATTGAGTTCTCACTCTCTCGCTCTTCTCATGTGGTACGCATCATTTTTGTGTGTCATTGCATTGAAATGCAATCCACAAAATGAGTTCATTTCATTGGCCCCAATTAAAAGTAACCAGATTACACTCGAAGAAAAATCTCAAATGCTAAGATGATTTGATATGAAAGAAATTATTGAGATTTCGTTGATTTATAATGCCGTATAGAACCGAAGAGTTCAACATATCTATATTGAACACGAACTTTTCAGATTACTTTTCAGAAAACTTTCAGATTTGTTTAATTGTGTTATCGTGGTACGAACTCAAGTGGGTATTTTTATAGACTACCTGAAGTCTGATTTTAGAGACGAAAATAAAGTATGACAATCTTTATATATACAGCCGTGTCATTAAAATAGTAGTGCACTTAATTTAAACACTTAATTTTTTTAAAATAAATTGCGCAAATAAATAGTTGTATTTCTTTTTATTATCTTCAACACATTTATTCCGGAAAAATATGTTTTCTGTTAAAAAATAATACAAAAAAAAAAAAATAGTCCGGCTCTGTTCATAAAAATAGTAAGTAATTTAAAACGAAAATAACACCAGAATGTTGAAAAAATACAAAAAATTTATGCACGTATAACTCTGACTTATTTAATAGTTTTGTTTTAAATCCCTTTTAAATTACAACTTAGCAAACGGCACGGACGTTTTTCTGGTATGTGGACCAATGTTTCTTGAACAACAGCCCATTGTTCGGCTTTTGTTGTTGGCAGGGATGGTCCGTTTGACGAATTTTTAGGTTTTCGACTGTCAAAAAGGTGTAGATGTCGAAAACGTCATATACCTGTATAAAATGTAATAAATGTAGTAAACGTCATTTATTTGAATATTATCACCATATAATGTTATTTCCAGAATATATATTATTTTTATATATCTGGCTATTCTTTACTAGAACTGATAAAAAATTATAAACTTTTTTGAGAATAAAATTTTGAAATTTAACATGGATTTGAGTGAATCATACGTTATTTCCAAATCGATAAATGGAAATAGATATTTTATGAAAAACCTAATGGTTTTGGGTGGGTCGGAAATGTATGTCATTTACGTCACTGTTTCTGACAGGCCATCCCTTGTTGTTGGTCTGACATTGGCCACACATCGTTTTATATCTGACAACAAATTTTCTATCGGATTAAGATCCGGTGACTGCGCAGGACGTGGAATTACGTCAATCCTTTCGGGTTCAAATCATTCCTTTGCAATTTTGCAGGTATGTTTAGGTTCATTATCCTGTTGAAATGTCCTTTTAATGGTCATTTCCTAACTGACATATGGATTTTAACATACACTTTTTTCTCCGATTTTATTGACATTGCGCATAATTGGCGGTTACAGTATCGGAACCATAAACACCATTCCCAATTCTTGCCGCTTTGTCAAAGAAAAACTGTAAAATGTACAGAATTTTCTCTTTGTTTACTTCCATTTTTAACACACTGTAACTCAAAAACAGCAAATTATATTTTTTTTATTGCGAAATCTCACCCTTTAAGGAGCATACATCTGAAATCGTTTGCCGAAAAAATAATGTATTTCTTTTTTCCCAAACTAATGTTATATGTTAAAATTGAAAATGTGTGTATCCATATTATTCCAATGAAAACATTATGAAAAAATTATAAAGTGTACTCACCCTCAATAAAAAGTAACTCGCTTCACCCTGCCAGTTTCACATTGGTCTCGATATAGGAGGGTTTAATTCTATCTAATACTTCCGCCAATCTCCAGTTTTAAAAATTTCCTATCTCTTTCAATAACTTTATAAGACCCTTCATATGGGCACTGCATCCATCTGTCATTATACCCTTCACCACACTGTGGTACAGGGTATTATGTCTTTGTACATATGTTTGTAACAGGCAAAAGGAAACGAGATAGACACATGGTTCCTTTTGGGAATATACTTAGAATCACTTTCTAAGTCGATTTATGCATTTCCGCCCGTCCGTCTGTTGGTGTTAAATTATAAACAAAGTACAGGTCGCATTTATAATCCGATTTGAATGAAATTTGGTACATCTCATTGGGGAAAATCGGTTCAGATTTAGGTGTATCTCCCATATATATTTTCGTCCGATTTTACGCAAATGGTGAACCATTTACACGAAATTTGGAACAGCGTACTAAATTGAGTCTAGAATAATGTGTGCAAAGTTTCGTGAAAATCGGTCCAGATGTAGATATAGCTCCCATAGATATAGTTCCAATTTCGTCCGATTTTATATAAATAATGCACCAATGTCCCTATATATCATTCGATTTGCACGAAATTTGTCATAGCGTACTGAATTGAGTCTAGAATGATGTGTACAAAGTTTCGTGAAAATCGGTGCAGATGTAGATTTGGCTCACATATATGTACGATTTAAGGTAAATGGTGCACAAAAGCCGCTATATATCTTTCGATTTGCAAAAAATTTAAATGAGTCTAGAATGATGTGTCCTAAGTTTAGTGAAAATGGGTTCAGATTTAGATATAGCTTCCATATATATTTTCGTCCGATTTTATGTAAATGGTGCACCGAAGTCCATATAAATCATTCGATTTGCACGAAATTTGACATAGCGCAGAATGATGTGCGATAAGCTTCGTGAAAATCGTCCCAGATTTATATATAGCTCTCGTCCGTGAAAATCGGTTCAATGAAATGAAATTTAGAATTGGTTCTAGTAAGGCATAATGATCACATAATCAAGTTCGTTCAATTTTATGCCAATGCTCTTTGCAAAGGCGGAGTCTGTTAGGAGACATATGTAGAATATACTCAAAGTGGTGAAGGGTATTATATAGTCGGCCCAGTCCGACTTTACTACTTTCCTTAGTTTTTTTTTTTTTGCCGAGGCGAAAACTATTTTTTTCGCCTTTAAATAAAAAACACAGCCAAAACACAACAAAATTTATAATTTGTACGATAATTTACATTTAAATTTTCTTTAAACTCTTTAAATAGTAATAATTTTTTATGTATGTATAGGTTTCAAAATATGATTTGACAGCAAACAAATGCATAATCACATACAAATGCATAATCACAACTAGAGAGATATCTGGATACATAAGTACCTCTCGTGGTATCTTTATGGTGAGCTAAATTTTAGCGATTGTATTTAAAACCTTTCTTCAATCCGGATATATATTCTGCTGAACTTGGCACTACGAATTCACCAGGTAACCTTACGTCTTGTCCATACACCATCTGGGCGGAGTGTACCCTAAATCTTCTTTAATGGTACACCTCAACCCTAACAACACCATGGGAAGATTATCACACCAATTCCTCTGTTGACTTCTTTGTATATTCGCAGCCTTAAGCTGCCGATGAATTCGCTCCACCATGACATTTGCTTGAGGGTGATACGACGAAGTAGTAATTCTATGACGTCCAAGTAACTCGGTCAACTCTACAAACATTTTTATGTGAACTGTCCAACCCGGTCATTGGACAGCCAAAACGTGGGACATATTTAGAAAATAAGGCCCGAGCTACCGTTTCAGCCGTAATATACCTAAGCGTGTTGCTTCTGGCCAACCACATTCAACAAATAAATATTATTCCGTGATGTGGCAAATGACCTACTATATATACGTGTATACATATCTTTTTGCTCAAAAATTACACATTCTTGCGCTAAAGGGTTTGGCGGTATTCACATCTATTGTGGGTAGAGCAGCGGAACTTTTAGCAAGTTTGTTTGCTGTCTCGTTGCCTGTGATACCTTTGTGACTCGGCACCCATATCATTCGTACAGGTTTGAAAAATTATTAATGGTATTTATACATTACAGTACAGTTTTGGAAGATATTGCATTTATAGCATGTTTGCTATCCGTATCTATATCTGTTGTATTTCCTTGGTTTGAACTTAACACTCTGTTATAGCTTGAACCTCCGCCTGTACGATCGTGCTGTGATCTGTAAGGCGAGATTTCGGAACCCGGTTCTTCGATTAAAAGTCCCAGTCCAGTTGTTCCTCATAGTCGAGAGCATTCTGTGTAGTAATAGTTACCAGCAGGCATCTGAACTAGTGTTCCGATATTCCATTGTTCTCTATCTGGTATTATAGTTTCGCACAGTATTACTACTCTCGTTTCAGGTATTCTGTCTGAACCAAAGGTGTTGATTGTTGACCTAGTAGTTGTCTGTAATATGTTTTTGTGCGGTATGTTGTGTTTGATGTCTATCCACTCGTCCATTGCTTTGAGTATATATACATATATATGGCTGAGATTGAAGAAAGTCGAGTTGTAAGCGCCATGGAATTCGAAATCATTGACGGTAAAAAAATGATTTATATAAAAATCTGAAAACAAAAGTATTCAAAAATTTGTATGGAGAATTAAAACATGCTAAGCAATGTATATGTAGAAGATTGATTTTTTTTTTTTTTTTGCAACAAAAAGTATAATGACCATAATCATCCGAATGAAGAACAATTCTATACGGAATTGAAATCTTTACATCAAATTAGGAGTAAATGTGATGTAATTGGTATTGTCTTGGGAGGAAATAGAACAGCTATTAGAAATATGGTTTACCCGACAACACAAACATTGGGTGTTCGAATGAAAATTGTTTAGTTGTGAAAAAAGGAAGATATTTTGGAATCAAACACAAAGTTTGCGCGAATTTTCGTTTTCCGAATTATGGATTTATTTCATTATGAAATAATTCCCCGGTTTTTGGGACTTATTTCATTTTATTTTGGGGAGTTCCTTCATTTCGGTGCGGAGTTATTTCATATTGTTTTTTAGGGATTTATATAATGAAATAAAGCCCCAAATATGGGGACTTATTTCATTTTATGTTTGGGGACTTATTTCATACCGCCCACAGGAGCAGTGACAACATTACTCCCTGTTATGCTACAGATAATCCATATATTCCTTAGCATATAGTTAACCCAGTCTATGATTACTCCGTCAACTTGGAAGGTATTTAAGGATTGGATAAGCGCATTAATGCTGGAATTGTTGAAAGCTCATTCAATGTCAATGCATACCGCTAAGGTATACATTTTCTTAGCGAAAGTGTCCTCAATATGGTGTACTACATCATGTAAAGCGGTTTCCACTGATATTCCCTTTGCACACTCAAGTTGTTTATATTTCAGCGTATCATTAAGTATACTGCTCTTTATCATGGTGTCAATTGTACGTTCCATGGTTTTCAGTAGGAATGAAGTTAGGATTGTTGACGTTGTTGCGTAGTTTGTCGGGCTTGGATATGAAGACTACAGACTTGGGTGTACGGCAACCTTAAATATGCATTAAAGAGTGCAGCTAGATGTGGTGATAAATATACCGCTTCTTTTTGTAGTAACGCGGGGAAGACGTTGTCAGATCCAGCCGCTTTTAATGGTGAGAAGGTTTTTAAAGCGTCTAACACCATTGATTTTTTGAAACGTCGTTCACGGTGTCTACTTGTTCGCAGAACAGCTTCCAGGAGTTGCGTTTGGTGGATCCTATCATTTATTTTATTTTCGTTTATCGTGAAAGTTGTCCCAGAATACTGTAGATTTTTTTCCGGCGTGCTGTGTTGTAAAGCTTTCGGATCTCTTTTCCTTTATTCCGAATCTAACCTGTCATTCAGGTGTAATAAATCTGAATTTATTAAAACAAACCTTCTCTTGTAAAATTTGTGGGTTACGTTTTTTTGGCGAATATGGCTCGATATGTACTGTTGTGTTAACCTACCATAAGCCGACAGCGCGAGCGTATCGCCCCCATGATTGTGCTCGAACGTTGGTATCCCTGACAGCGTTTACCATGTTTTCAGCCGCCTTCAAAATTGCTTTATTGCTAAAAAATAGCCGAAGGAGCAACACGAATACAAGTCAGAAAAAAGTAAGAAAAAAGTGTAAAGTAATCGCAGTCATTGCAATAGAAAAAAAGTGCATAAAGATAATTTTGCACAATCGAAATTGTGAATTGCTTACCGTAAAGCTTTACAGTGAAGTGTTCAAAATAGTTCGATTTCTTTAGATATCTTTCTAATATGGTGAGCCTTTAAAAAGAATCGTGAAATTTTAAAGCAAAAATGCACACCAAATTTGTGGTTCTTTTTCTAGAAGTCCCGTTGGTTAACGGTACCGCACAGCAGTATACGTATGCTGGATACACGTTACCAACTTGGACAACACGCGATTGGTGATATTCAATTGATGATATTAAACCCTAAGGATTACACCATTAACAATTCTGTTTGTTTTTTTTTACATTATTTTACACGGCACAACGTTCCAGAGCCGGACTGCTTACTTTGTTAATCGTCTGGATTTTTCGTGTGCTTTTGTGGATATTAGTGCTATTTTATCAGGCTTCCAGTACTCCGGGCATATAACTCCAACATCTCATTGCTATCAATTTTCAACCTTTCGCCTAAAGTGAATCTTTTGGAAACGACTATCAACACCTTTGTTTAATCCGTGGGAGGTATAAGAGATACCGATTGTCATCTAGGGGTACCAACCACAACAACAACATTTTGAGTCCGCAACAACAAACATAATCGATGATATTTTCTATATGACATATATATATATATATATATAATTTTTTGTACGTAGCCATGTGTGGACGACTGAGTATAGCCGGTACACAATGAAAGAGTAGGCCTCCTACCACCATGGCCAAACCAATCCACGGTTTCACACACGCTCCTGAACGTTACAGTACCATATTATAAAGCTCCGGATTAAATATTGCTAGTCAAATTTAGTTTGAAATATTATTAATCTATTCAATTACATTCCTTAAAAGCGTAACGTTGTCGGAAGGTGATAAAATACTAGACTATATTTTATAGCATTACAAATTATCTACTAGTATGTCTGAATACGATACCCACACACATGTGTTGAGCAAATTTTGACATGAAACATGTTAGATTTTAAGCACTTGTTAACCGCCTTCAAACTGTCTGGACCAGCAACAGAAAAAAAAACGTATTATTATTTAATGGCTAACTTAAAATGCGGAACGTGTTGCTGTCATGAAACCGGTTACCATTACAATGTAAACATTTTAGGCTTGATAGTGAGAGAGGGAGCGAACGAGCAAATTCTTTGGTCTTAATAAAGTATTTGATTATCTGTGAGTTGTTAATGCCTTTTTGGAGACCGATGTACAAAAATATTTCATATCATGTCGCAAAGAATTCCAGTAATGGTCAATATGTACTTTTAAAAAATATGTGGGATTTTTTTACATAGGAAGTACGCAATACATTTATAAAAAATTTATAATTTGAATGGTATATTACTCTTATATAAATGTATATTAATACATTTTAGATTCCATTTGTAAAATCTCGAAATAATTGTCGAAGATCCTATAAAGAATGAAAAATCCGGCCACACATAACTTTAAATGCAAATATATCAAAATTGTAAATAACACTGTCATAATCATCACTAATTATGACAGATCACAGAATAGTTTACATAATTCTGAATTCATTTCAATAATCGTGAACATTCCATGACCAGACACACGTGCACCTGCCGTGAGTGTAATAGTGTTGGAGAAATTTCCAATAACAATCGAATAGATACAGATCGAAAAATGTATGTCATAGGCATGTGTGTGCCTATTTCGATTATGGCATTAATACGACAACGTCTGCATAAATATTTAATGCGTGTGCCAGACTGACCGTATATTAAATTTTCAATCACGTATATCAGATATGCGTCGATTATTTTGACAAATTTGAATATTGACGTACGTTAACATAATGTTTACAATTATTTTCTATAACTGTGGTGATAATATGACCTGATGAGGTAACTTATTTTTTTCGGAACTAGTTAAAGGAATATTCTGCAAAGCATTCTGTTTTACTGAGTCGTTTCATCCAGAAATGATGGCATATCACTTATAGTGACCCATTTCCGAATTTGAAACCTGCAGTTTTTACACATTCTGCAGATCTTTAAAGTAGTAAGCTGTTGAGTTTAAAATGTTACGCAGGTAATTCGGTTGTTAATTTATTTTTTTCCTCTTTAATGTTAGCGGCGAAGGTTAAAGGCCTTTCTGACTTCATAATAGTCAAATTCTCGAAACTCCCCTAGTCGACATATTGTAGTTGACAATGTATAAAATACAGGCATATGCATCCAAAACAAATTGAATTTATAGGATATGCGCTGAAATTATTTATTTAACTGCCCTTAAAACACTTGAGGCTATTCTATGAAAAATTTGTGTTCGTTTTCTTCAAAATTTGTTAAATTGCGTGATGTCCTTTATTAAAATTAATAAAAATTAAAATGTTTTAAATTTTTTAACATTTTTAAATGTTTTAAAATTTATTTTAAAATGTTTAAATAAATGTCTAATTCTTTGGTCAAAATATGTGGAACACGAAACAGGATTCTGTTATTTACGGTCGTATTTTCTTTGCGTAGGGTAAGACATCTTCAGTTATGTAATATCCTTCAATAATTTTGATCGTATTCCCTATTAATTCCGGCCATTGAGATTAATCAGTGGACAATATGTTTGGTATTGGTATGAATGTTGGTAGTCCCAATTGTCTTATTTTTGCCAAGACTTATATACTATAGAGGCCCAAAAGATTAGCTTCACTTACCAAAGGTTCTTTCGAATGTGAGGAGCAGGTGATACGGCCCATTACCAAATTCCTTTTTGCTGCATGGACAGACATATTTCCTTAACTTTCTGAAACTCATCCAGCTTTTGGGATATATGATAGTAGATCAATATCTGAAATTTAATGAGGAAGTACACTCTATCCTTAGAAGGAAACACATGCCCACTGCCACTTTACAGAAGCTGTGCGACGAAGGGATGCTTTATGACGAAGATGACCCGATATGTTTCAGAAAACATAAGTTCGTTCAAAACCTCAAAAAGGAATTACACTATACTTATTTCTGTCTCGACACAGAACATTTGTTCCAAAAGTAGAGCTTAAAACAAATTTCCTGACGCGTCGGTCTTTTGCGCATTTTTGCAATTAGAAAGTCCATATTTCGATATGGTATCTTCTACTTGATATTTCCATCGAAGTCGTGCGTAAATCAGTTGGCTCGCTTTTATAAGCCTTTTGTGCTGGGCCATCCTCATCCATTCGCACAACGTGGCTGAGCCACAGTAGTCGGTGCAGCTCGATACTTGTGGTTCATTCTACGCCGATGTTCATCGTCGACGCAAATCGGCCGGTAGATCTTTCGGATAATTTTTGTCTCAACCACTCCAAGAGTTGCCGCATCTGCTTGCGCAAGTACCCGTGCTTCAGATCCATATACCAGTACGGGTAGTATCAGCGTCTTGTAGATAGTATACAATTTAGGTCACCTATCGCCAGACCAAACTGGCAATAGGTGACCTAAATTGCATACTTAGATCAAAATAGCATCTGCTAGCCAACACTATTCTTCTCCGAATTTCAAAGTTTTAGTTTTAAAGTTCCATATTTGATCCGAGTCTAATGGTAGTCTTGCGTGTTGCTTGGTCTTCTCGCCATTTACTGCCAATCCCACTTTGGCTGACTCCTTCTTAATTCGATCAAAGGTTATTGTTATCGCTCGCAATGTTCTACCCATTATGTCGATGTCGTCGGCGTAGGTGTGTAACATATGCTGTCGGTGTACCCCTGCCATTTTTGTTCACCTTTGCATCTCGTATGACATTTTAGCAGGATGTTAAAACGGTCACACGATAAACCGCCACCTTATCTGAACCCTCATACGGTATTGAAGGGCTCCGATAGGTCGTTTCCGACTTTAACAGCTGACTTTGTGCCAGTTAATGTTATCCTGCATAGCAGGGCGATTAAATGCGGCTTTATAGTCGAAGAATGAGTGTAATGTGTATTTTTGTGGGTTTTGGTGCAGTGTGAAAATCTGATCTATGGTGGATTTACCAGGTTTGGTATGGTTCAATAATATCATTGACCACCGGATTCAGTTGTTCACACAGCATTCTGGAGAGCACTTTATATGCGATGGGAAGGAAACTAATTCCTCTATAGTTGGCACATATCGTTCTGTCTGCTTTTTTGTGCCCAGGACACAGAATCCTAAGGTTGGTCATGCGTTTCTCTAGCCAAATTGTACTAATCAGTTGGTGCCTGCTCCTGACCAGCTTCTGACCACTGCTTTAGTATTCTTCAGCCGACCATTTGGTAGTATTCTTCTGGCCTCATCTTGGCTAGGTGGTATACAATCTATACCGCCATCTCTTACTGGTTCTGGGGTATTTTCTTCGCTGTTACTATTTGATACCAAAAGCTTGGCAAAATGATCCTATCAGATCCTTAACAGGCTATTTGTATCTGTCACCAGGTTTCCTTCTTCATCTCTATGGGAGGATGTGCCCGCACCAAAGCCTTCGGTTTAGTGTTTTGCTGAGTCCTGTACGTCTCGATTTGCTCACGCTCACGTTTTTCTTATTCTTACTCCTCTTTTTTTATAATACGATTCTCCTCTTCTCCCGATAATTCTCCCTAGCATTACGTGCTGCTAAGTTGCGTTTTTCACCTCAGTAGCATTACGACAATCCTGATCGTTCCCTGGGTTTTTTGATCCTGTTACATTAGGACGAGTGCGAACCTTGGCTGCTACAAGGTAATGGCCCGAATCGGTATTCGCTCCTCGAATAGATCGAAAATCGAATACACTGGATGCATGCCTCCCGTCTTTGACAACATTATCAATTTGATTTCTCGCTATTTGTTCGGGAGAAAGACAGGTAGCTTTGCGTATCTCGAAATGTTTGAATCTGGTACTGCTAACTACCATGCTTTTGCTGCGACGAAGTCAATCAGTGTCATGGCGTTTTGGGATGTTACTTCATCTAGGCTGAATTTTCCGACGGTGGGGCCAAAGATATTTTCCCTTCCGATTTTGCATGAAATCTTTCCAAATGAGACTCATGTACAAAATCTTCGCTTTTATACGGATTAAAGCAATTCGCTCATCCACTGGCGTGAAACTGGAGACGAGGTCTTTTATTTTCCTATTAACCATAAGTCCGCAGCCAAATTCATGTCTCGTTTCATGACAGCTATAATATACTGCGTAATCATTTGATTTCCATACGAATGTCAGTTTCCATCGCATTGCCTGTAAGGCAATAATATCAACTTTGTATTAGTTGAGTATATCGGCTAATGCGAATACTGCGCCTGTTCCATTCAACGTGCGAACATTCCAAATACAGATTCACAGGTCATGGTTCTTTATACATTTGCGGGGGTCGTCAACATTAAGGGGTCTGATGTGTACAGCACTTGCATTCTGGATTAATATATTTCTAAACATTTCTACTGCCTAAATTTTAAAAACTAAAGTCTAGGTTTTTCTTCATTTTTGAACCAGATTAAAAACCTCCCTACATCACGGCTATAACTACCAGTTAAAAGAAAAAAACTAACTAAAACTCTACCTTTGTCTACCATCGCCACTTAACGCATTGCCGTGATCTACTTTACTGGTCTTATTTCAGTGCATCGTAGCATGCTTTGTCGACAACTCTTTATACCCAACTCACGTTGTAGTGGTGTAGGGCATAAAGAGGCTAATTTACGATAGATATCAACGAAGCAAACCGCTAAACCAGAAAAAAACCGCACAATGATAACCACACAACAACAGTTTGCGGTAAACAAAACATTGTTGTATTTGTTTTTGACTCGCTGATGTTTTTGTTGCTGCCGTTTTCTAACAACAACCACCCACACAATGTTGTTGTAATGAATGGAAAAATAGCGCCAAATTCTTTGTTATGATTACGTGTGTATGAGTGCGTATGGCGGTACTGAATATAAAAACGATAGCAACAATAACGACGACATCGACATCGAAAACAACAACGAAAATAAACAGAAAACGAATACAAAAACCAAAACAAACAACAAATTCATTGTCCACAATTCATTTTCGTCGTGTTGTGTATTAATTCACATTGAGTGCTGTCGCGTTTGGTTCGTCGTTCGCAGTGTTGGTGAGACACCCCAGCGAATGCTCCAAAGTCAGTCAACCAGCCAATGTTCGCCAGACCACGTGGTTTTTTCAAGTTCATTTCGTTTCGTATTTGCTCTTTGTTTATCTTTTGTTTATTTGGCCGATTGTTATTGTCGTAGTCCACAGTTTAGATATTTGTTTGTGGCTTGAAGATGGAAGGAAAACACAAACCCGAATCGTTGACACTTGCTGCATATCTACTAGGTGTGTGTATGTGGATGAATGCATGGGTGCAGAATTGTTTGTTGTTGTGGCCGAGTGATCTACTGCTACCATTATGGGGATGACCACCTGAATTGAGTTCAAAAATATCGATTGTTTTATTGGTGGTTTTTATACCTTAAGTGATTGTGTAAACGACATTCAGACAATTTGATAAGGCTTCATATCGGAAAATGTAAAACAATACAGGTTGACGATCGTATTCTATGCCACTACGTGGATAAATGGGGACCTTTATATGGATACTTCTCGAATATTGAGATCTGTACAACTGAGAATGAAATGAAAGACGTACATACTTCCTTTTATTGTTCCACAATATTAGAAAAATCTCTGATATTAGAAAATCCTCTGAACTAGCGCAGTAGAGGAATTCTTTAAATATTTCTCCTACCAAATCGCTATTCAGTGCCTGTAAATATGTCAGTTGTCGACTATTTAATGTACCTCCACACAACATTCTATTTAATTTTAATTGCGATATAATGTAACCCTCTTTGAGAAAATGGCATCTACTCTCATAATTATTAGCATATTTAGCTAATTGTTGAGTAAAGAGCAAATGTTAACAACACAAGATTTGAGTAACCGAATGAAGTTTGCACCCGAGAATATAAAATAGTCCATTGAAAAATGGAAGAACATATCGTGGACCGACGAGAGCAAACATTTTTTGTTTGGTAAAAAAAGAGTATCATTCCTATGTAAATATAATCTCGATTTCCACCAATGACGATAAAACAGGTTGGTCCGAACATGATTATATGGACATGTTGCTCATATTACGGAGTTGATCCAATACACTGGAAAAAACAACAATGTCAGATTCGAATAGGTGTGCGAGTTGTTTTAACCGGCAGTTTGTAGAGCACATCGAGTGACGGGGCGAAGAGAAGAGTATTACGCTGCATACGATATTTTTAAGTGGATGAGGGACCACCGAAATGTTTGGAGGATGTTGCAAGTACCAGCAGCAAGCGCAAAATCATCCGAGGCGCTTGGTCCGGATTGAATCTCTATGGTGATGTTGAAACAGCTTGATGAGCCAGGAGTAGAGTATTTAACCAAAGTGTTCAATTTGTGCTTAGCCATCCCGACCTCTCGAACATGGACAGGATTGTCCTGCTACTGAAGCCAGGCATCGATGCCTGCAAAGGCTAAGCTAAGTAGCTAAGTCTCTTGAGGTATTGCTACTAGATAGCAATTGTGAATGCAACTCAATTGCTGATCATCAACACGGATTCCGGAACTGCACAACTACAGATTTGCACGCCATCCCCACACATATAACGGAAGGGCTCAGCCAGAACAGGCCGTGTAATAGGACAGTTATAGTGGCGGTGGACTTACTTTTAACTTTTCCAGGATCATATGTCCGAAACTGTGTAACCTCTACCTTTTGGAAATTCCACGGCCGCCGCATGGTATAAATATCGTTACCTACGCGGATGATTTTAAGTTTATGGCGTCAGGACGTCGAACAAACAACCCTCTAGCCAAATTTGAAACGTTGGGTCGTAAATTATATGGGTGAACGTCAGTCGAACGTGCAATTCCGAAGTAAGAAGTTGAAGGTCCGTAGAATCAAACAAAGAGTTCTTCAAGGAAATATGATATCGCCGGAACTGTTTAACCTCTTCCTTTCTGAAAGGAGGCTCAACTGCTATCACGTGGATATAGCTGATTTTTTTCCGGATAAGGAATATGAAATTATCTGCCACTGTGCAATCATGTCATAACCACGTAACTCGTCCGCAACTATGGTGATAATGTCGAAATTCATAGCATTGAAAATAGATTTTCGGATAATAATATTTTGAGTTGTTTTTTAAACATAGAAGTACAACAGAAAAGCCAAATAGAAAAATTAAGGCGAGTAAACTATGCAAAGTTTACTGAATTTTTGGAAGCAAATCTATGTATATTGGCTAATATAAATGATTCGTCTGCTTTATGCAAATCCCTTGTGGATAACGAAGAGAGTTAACACGCGACGGAATATTGCTCCCTGGGTGACGGATAAGCTGATATGTTTAATAAATTTCAAAAAAAAATTGCTTCATTTAAAACGCAAACATCGAAATGATCCAAATATTGTCATTAGACTAAAAAGGATTAGTAAGGTGATACGGATTTGCAAAAACGGTTTAAGAGATGATTACTACCGTGACAACATTCGATCATGTAATGGAGACGCAAGGAAGATATGGCAATTTTTTAAATCACGAATTGGGCCAAAACAAGAAACCTTTGGGTGATATTGCTGGTATGGATGGCAATACTTTGGTGACCGATGCTGAAAAAGCCAAGGAATTGAATAATTATTTTTGTTGTTCTGTTGAAGAATTAGTGAATAACATGCAGAGACATTGAAAGAATCATTTTTGAACAAATCACGTCGTATGTTGAGGAAAAACATATTTTATTTGTAAACCAATTTGGATTTAAAAAATGATCTGGAACAGATGAAGCCTTATTTAATATTGTGGAATATGTCTGCAGTGGAATAGACTCAGGCTGTAAAGGAGTAGCTCGGGTATTTTTTGATTTCACCAAGGCGTTTGATCTCGTGAATCATGATATTTTGCTCAAGAAATTGCAATATATTGGTTTTAAAAGTGATACTTTATTGTTTTTCAAGGATTTTTTGCAAAATAGAGTCCAATTTGTCAAAATTGTTAATAAAGAAAGTCAGTTGGTACCTGTCAAGTTTGGTGTCCCACAAGGGAGTGTTTTGGGGCCACTGTTGTTTAAAATTTATATAAATGATTTGAAAAATATGCAGTTTTTTGGAAAACTTTTTATGTTTGCTGATGATGTCAGTTTATTTTAAAAATACAAGGATAAAAAAGTACTCCAAGCTGAAATTGAATATGACTCTGCTTTACTTGCAGAGCATGCAAGATTAAACAATATCATTTTAAACGCTTCAAAGAAAAAAGTCAAGGGCTACCTTTGAACGAGCACAATGCCGATCACAAATTACGCCAATGTTCTAAGGTTACTTTTTTCCAGTGCAATGGAAAAATATTCTATTCTGCTAGATGCGGTTCTGAGGATTGCAACAGGGTATCTCCTTATGACCCCAATAAACCATTTATATGAGGAAGCGAAGATCCTTCCTGTAAGCTAAAACAACAAGAGGTTGTCAATGTAATATCCTTGTGGGTAGGCACCCACCACTTAGGCATGTCATGAAGGATATTTATGATCTGGGGAGAGATGTCAAGAGGTACACAATTGAGCCTCTAGATCAACAGTCCCTAAATTGTATTCACACGAATCTGCCTATGATAGCAGCAGAAGAGCACAGCAGTTACCACGACAACAAGAGTGGGACAGCTGAGATCAGGATGGTGTAGTCGCCTCAATGCATATTGGGGACGTATGGATGACACGCTACACTCCTTGAACTGTCCACAAAACCGACTTATTTAACCTCATTTTCACTTTGGACCGAACCTGTTCAGTTAGCAGCCAAATAAATAGAAAATACGCGGCAGTATATCTGCTACAACAAAAACAATGAATCAACATGCCAATATATAGAAAACTGTTTGGCAACCCTAAGCGGGATATGAAAAATCCAAGTCTTTAGGGACTATGTGAAAATATTCATTAAAAAATCCACGCATTTTGAACCATGAACATATATTATTTAAAAAACCACCGTGGGAAAATATTCATTAAAAATCCAAGCCATTGAGGATCATGGACAAATATTATTTAAAAGTCCGCACATTTAGGGGCCATGGGAATATATTCCTTAAAAAATTCCCAACTTAAGCGACGTTGGAAAAATATTCTTTTTAAAAAATCCACGACTTTAGGGATATTGGAAAATATTCTTTAAGAAAATCCGCGCCTTACGGGACCATAAAAAATATTTTTAAAAAATACACGCCTTAAGAGATATTGACAAATATTTTTTCTTTTAAAACTCCACGCCTTAAGGACATTGGAAAAATATTCTTTACAAAATGGAATCATAAATTCAAAGCAATTATTTATATATAAAAAGTAATGAAGGACATCATCAAACCCCACATGCTAAGGTAACGAAGTCAACAATATTCATAACCTACCCTACAACAAACTCCCGGCCATATATGGTTTCAATTTCATCGTATTACTCTAACGAAACAATTGACACGATTGGCAGGTGTGTTAACCGGGAACGTGATGTGGAACTCAATTGATATCCTTATCCAGAAACCTACGAAAAATACTCTATTTCAAAATACCCGCCCATTTAGGTTTATTGCCAGCAAACATTAAACAAAGCAACAAACCCAAAATAATTCAAATCTACAAACAATTCAACAAATGAAATGTAGGTGAAACCTGCGCACTTGAAGAGCAAACATTTGTTGGTGGCACGTGCTCTCTTTTGCACAGGACAAAAGGGCACACACACACACTGAGAAGGAAGCTGGCAAACAAACACTTGTTGTGTCAAGAGGACACATGCCGCCACACACACACCCCCACTCTCACTCACTCAACTGCAGGATGTGCTCTATATGTGGTTTCTCCTTCCTTCTCTTTCTCTCGTTCTTTGGGGTTTTTTCTCTCTTTCACTCAGTTGTCGTGGTGTTGGATGAGTGAGGTTTGGACTTATCTTAAAGAATTTTTTCCTTTGACTATTAATGGGGGTGGGGAGCAGCAATTGCTTGGGTGTCCTGTTTCGCCTCCACTTTTTGTTGTTAAATACCATTAAAAAGGACTATAAATTGTCACCATAAATTCTTAAGATGTTAGAAAGAGACCTGCCACATTTTCTTCGTACGCTGACCTCCTTTTCTTGGTCGTTTAACCGACGATGTTGGGTCCTAAGTTTAAGCGAAGTGACATTAACTGCAACGAAGAAGAATTTGAGTAGGATGTTGGATGGTTCGGGTAATCGGTCATTGATAAAAATTTCTTATGTGCCGACCATCTCGTTTTCACTTCATATCCATTTGTTTAATGGGTTGGTTGGATGGTTAATTCAAATGTATTCTTTAATAAAAAAAATGCAATCGTTTGCCTTCATCCGAACAAAGGAGGTGTGTCCAAACTATGTCTGTGTGTGTCAATTTTTTACCTTTGTAGGATTCTGCGCTTTCGAGCCTATTTCAATTTTCATTGCAGAATGTCGTTAATCGTTATTGGTTGATGTCCTGTTTTTAGGTGCTGCCGTTCTCCTTGTCGGAAAATGTATTGGTATTTTGCCGTCGGTTATACTTCGTTGGAGTATAATTCATACCACCGATTTGGGGGGGCTTATTGAAGTGTTACCTCACCCCTTTAAATGTTGGACTGGCCTTTCATTTAACTGCGACATTGGTGTTCGTTGGTTCGTGCCTGTACACAATCAGAGGCTGGTGCCAATGTCCTTGAATTAATTCGTTGTCATTGTCGTAATTGTATAATAAATATGGTAATGAGATGGATGGCTGGATTTGATGTTAAAAATTCAGTGTTTCCTCACCGCAGATTTTTCAATATTTTATGTTAAACGTAGGAGCTTTTATTTTGGAGGACACTACAATATGTGGGAGTTCTTTAAAATTTTGATTTAAATCTTTAATGGACCAGGGAAAATATTCTTTAAAAAAAATCCTTGGAAGTATAAGAATGACCAGTGAGCGGAGCAGTATAGTCGGACGGGGCCGACCATACGATACCCAACACAACTACCAAGGAACTCAAATTTTCTGCGGATGTATATTCCGAACCTGGACAATATTTGGTGATATTTGCACCCTCTTGCCCGATTAGAGGTAAATATCACCTCTTCCTCACACTGACATATTTTCCGAATATTACTAGTATTCAGTACAGCTATTGTCCAGATTCCCTTCACCGTGGGTTGAGTTGTGATGATCGGTTTTCATTTGTGGTCTATAGATCGACTCGAAAATAACACAAAAATTAAGTTTTCGGTCCACTTCATTCCAAAATTATTATCTGATCATCTCCGAAAATTATAGGCGTTGTCCTTGACCATAACTGGAACCTCATGGAAGATTTTCAAATGGGTAATGGGTTACTAAATAATATACGAATACGGAGATACCTGTAAATATTTAGGTGTAACTCCCACATCCGAGCACATACAACAATATAATTGGTATTAATTTAAAGGTCAACCACTCCTCTTGGATATAATATAAACTTCTCGGGTCTATGTCCTTCAGGGGTAAATCTAATTCTCCACACAAAAGTCAGGGTCCATTTGACCCGCTAAATATTGACAGATCTTTATAAAAACAGGAATGCTTATTCTGATCCATGGAAAATGTCACGATGTTCGGGCCATTATTGCGGCCTCTGGAGCGACCAGAAAACCCGACAAAATTTTAGTATTTGGTCCATTTCATCCCCTAAATATTAATCGATCTTTCCAAAAAACAATAGGGGTCTTCGTTGGCCACAACCCATCCTACATTCGTGAAGATTGGTCCATAACTGTGGCCTGTATCGTATTTACAAATTATAATGGACAGACGGACGGACACACATGTCTAGACCGACTCAGCTAGTCGAGATACGACGATCGGTAAACTTAAAGGTGGATCTAGGACCAATATTTCGCGGCGTTACAAACTTTTGGGGCTGCACAAAGCTATAATACCCTGACAACATAGTTGTGTAGGGTATAAAAATCCACAGCTTGTGGGACCTTGGGAAAAATGTTTTTTAAAAATTCCACGGCTTGTGGGAAATTGGAAAAATATTCCTTAATAAAATCCACGGCTTGTGGGACATTTGAAAAATATTCTTTAATAAAATCCACGCCTTCTGAGACCTTGGAAAAATATTCTTTAGTAAAATCCACGCCTTTTGGGACCTTGGAAAAATATTCTTTAATAAAATCCACGCCTTTTGGGACCTTGGAAAAATATTCTTTAGAAAATCCACGCCCTAATGGGTAATTGGGAAAAATATTCTTTAAAAAATCCACGCCCTAAAGGGTATTGGAAAATATTTCTTTTAACAACCTCTATGGATTTTGGGCTTTAATTCTCTATAATTCCCATATTAATAAATACTTCACATATGACACACATACAATGCTTTCGAAGACCTGTCATAATGCATGAATGAAACTATGATGATGGATGCGGATCCTTTTATCATTCTGTTATTCAATTGTAATGTCATAGTAACCGAAATTAACCCAATTTACTTGTAAGGACTACGAAAAGGATATGTCATTGATACTTCAAATACATTAGGATTTAATGGACAGCCGACATAAGAACGTAAGGCAATTCATATTTGGGAGGGTTGAATGGACATCACAACTATAGTAAAAGAGATGAATATCCAAAATAAAAGCTCTTGAAATAATATTCTGTAAAACTTTACGCATATCGATAGTTATTAAAAAAAACCTTGTAACCTATGAAATATGGTTTTGTCGGACGAATGTTCATGAAATTTAAAAATTTTTTTATTGGAATCATAGTATCCTTCACAAAATCCACGCTTAGGGATATTTTTAAAACACATATTCCTTAAATAAGCACCCAAGCATACTGTGACAGAACTTTCGTTCCACATTAGCAACGTCGGATCAGGAGTGTCATAATGCTACTGACATGAAAAACGGAGCGTATAGGGCAACACTGCAGACAATAGCAACGCGTAATGCGATGGAGAATTATCGGGAGAAAAGGAGAGAGAGGAGAAACGTATTTTCAGAAAAAAGAAGAAATAACAAGAAAAACGTGAGCGTAAACTAATCGAGATGTACAGGGGTCAAAATGAAGTCCGGAAATTTTACCAACGAGTAAAAAACCAAACCAACGGCTTTGGTTCAAGGAACATCCTCCTGTAGAGGTGAAGAAAGAAACATGCTGACAGATACAGACGCGTGTTTAGGATCAGCGTACAAATAGTAGCGGTGAAGAGGATACCCCAGAACCAATAATAGATGACGGTATAGAGTGTATACCACCTAGCCAATATGAGGTCAGAATAGCAATCAATCGGCTAAAGATTAATAAAGCAGCAGTTGCCGTTGGTTACAAGCTGAACAATTCAAGACTGGTGGTCAGATGCTGGTGAGGAGCATGCACCAGCTGATTAGTATAATTTGGCTAGAGGATATGAACCTCAGCATCTTGTGTCCCGTGCACAAAAAAGGAGACAAGATGATATGTGCCAACTATAGAAGAATAAGTCTCCTTCCCATCGCATATCAAGTGCTATCCAGCGTGCTGTGTGAACGACGGAAGCCAATGGTCAATGGCATTATTGGACCATACCATTGCAGCTTCAGGCCTGGCAAATCCACTATTGACCAGATTTTCACACTGCGCCAGATCATAGAAAAAAAACACGAAAAACACATCGACACATTCCACCTAGTCGTCGACTATAAAGCCGCATTCGACAGCCCTACCCGTTCAGAGGTGTTTAAAGCCATGTCTGCGTTTGGTATTCCTGCAAAATTAATTCGGCTATGCAGGATAACTTTAACTGGCACAAGATCAGCAGTTAAAGTCGGAAAGGACCTTTCGGAGGATTAAGACGAGGTGACAAGTTTGTCGTTTGACCTTTTTAACATCCTGCTGGAAAAGGTCATACGAGAGGCAGAGGTGAACAGAAATGGCACTCTGTACACCAAACAACACATGTTACTCGCCTACGTCGATGACATCGACATAATGGGTCCAACATTGAGAGCGGTAAAATCCACCTTTGAGCAAATTGGGAAGGAGTCTGCCAAAGTGGGTCTGGCAGTAAACGGCGAGAAGACCAGGCTGATGGTATCAACGCGCAATATGTCCAGTAGACTCGGACCAACTTTGGAACTTGAAAACTAGAGCTTCGAGGTAGTGAACGATTTTATATACCTCGGTACTGCCATAAACAAAACTAATAACATCAGCTGTGAAAGTAGGAGGAGAATAGTGTTGGCCAACAGATGCTACTTTGCTCTGAGTAAGCAACTCAAAAGCAAGGCCACCTTTCGCCAGACCAAACCCACAATCTACAAGACGCTTATATTACCCGTGCTGTTGTGTGGATCTGAAGCATGCGTACGTACCGCAAGCAGATGAGGCAGCTCTTGGAGTGTTTGAGAGAAAAATTCTACGGAAGATCTGTGGACCAATCTGCGTCGATGGTGAATATCGAATGAGCTATATAATCTATTCTCAAACATCGACGGATCGAGCTGTAGCGACTTCGTTGGCTAGACCATCCTGTGAGAATGAATGAAGATGCCCCAGCTCAAAAGGTATATAAAAGCTAGCCAAGTGATGGTTCTCGCAGTAGGAAAGGCCACAAATCCGATGAAAAAAACATGTTGAAAAAATTCAATATTATATTATTTAAATATCTTAATTATTTTTATGACCATTATTTAGAGTTATCTCAATTTATTATATTGTCCCAAATAACTGCCTACATTGTGGACCACTTTTTTCTAATCTATATATATAAAAGAGTTGCGTTATAAGTGACTGACTGATCATCAACGCCCAGACGAAACGGCTAAAGCTAGAAACTTGAAATTCGACATGTAGGTTGGGTTTGGTGGGGAGGCGTGTGATAAGGCGCGGTTTTTGGATATTCGTACTAAAAGGTACTAAATAGTAGTAAAAACTGTATTACGCGGGAACGGTTAGATGTAGAATTCTGAAATTTGGTATGCAGCTTTTCCTACGATAAGCGAAGTGGTATATGTGAAAAAATTTGGAATTTAGTACTAAGAGGTACTAAAAAGTACTAAACATTATATTTGAAAAGAATCTATAGAGATGTATATCTGAAACTTGGTATGTGGCTTAAGCTATTACGAATAGAATGAGGTACAAAAATATTTCTTGGAGATTAGTACTAAAATGGTACTAAAAAGTACTAAAACTCTATAACAAACGAACGGTAGGAAGTACAACTCTGAAATTTGGTATACAGCTTTGTTAGTAAGCGGTATGTGTGGATTGTTTTTTTTTTTTTTTTTAATTTAGTACTAAAGGTACTAGATAGTACTATATAATGTATTTGAATGGAGCCGATAGAGATACATATCTGAAACTTGGTATGTAGTTATAGTATATATTACAAATATAATGATATGCAAAATATTTTTTGAAAATTAGTACTAAAATGTACTAAAACTGTACTACACCGCAACGGTTGGAAGTAGAACTCTAAAATAAAAATATGTGAACAAATTTTGGAAATTAGTACTAAAGGTACTAGCAAGTACTAAATATTTTACTACGATGGAACAGGTAGGGATAAATATCTGAAATTTGGTAGGTAACATAAGCTATTACAAATAGAATAATAGGAAAATGTATTCTTTTGGAAATTAGTACTGAAATGTACAAAAAAATTGTAGATAGTATATTGCAATATAACCGACAGAGATAGAAATGTGAAACTGTCCATATAGCTTTAACATTTACAAATAGAATACTATGCATAACATTTTTGGAAATTAGTACTAAAGTGGTAATAAAAAGTACTAACTAATAAAATACAATAGAACTGGTAGAAATAGAAATCTGAATCTCAGTATGTAGCTCACTCTATTACATATAGAATGGTATGCATATATATTTTTTAAATTAGTACTAATTACTGTAGTATAATGGAACCGGAAGAAATAGAAATCTGAAACACTATTACAAATACTTGTTATAAAGTAACATATTTTTGATATTAGTACTAAAATGGTACAAAATATTAAATTATAAGGAAAAAATTATAATCGAAAATGATACGGCAAATAAATATAAATGTAAATTTAGAGTACAAAAATGTCCGACTCTTAGTATTTGGTTTATTGGAAATTAGTACTAAACGGCAACAAAAACACAAAATATTGCACGGTGTGCAATTCGGTAAGTAGCTTTGTATATTTTAAAAAGTGGAATATGCCAAAAAGTTTGTAACCTAACGGTACTAACAAGTACCAAATATTGTGTACGGTGGAATAGATTAATATAGGAACCTGTTATTAAATACTTATCTGGAACTATGAAAATAAACTTTTATGCGTAAATATTTTCCAGAAATAAGTTCTAAAATTTACAACATATTGTATACGGCGGTTCGGGTGGATATAGAATTTGGTACAAGGATTTTTCTATAAAAACAATGCTTTTCACAATTTTGTTTGACATTTGTACATAAAGTACGAAATATTGTATACGACATAACGAGTAGAGGTAGACTCCTGAAATTGTGTATGTATATTTATATATAACAAATTTAATAAAAATATTTGTTTTTTTTTTTAAATTTATGCTTGAATGTACTAAATAGGAAATGTTAAAGACAGATATCCGAATTTTAGTATTTATCTTTGACTATGACAAGTAATGTGTTTTATGGAAATATTCTTCGAAAATTTTTACGAAAAATTTCTGATCGATCTATACTACAGCAAATAGTTATGTGAATTTTGGTTTAAACTTCCGAAACAAACCCTTGGACACAGCAAGTACTAAATTATTGGCACTTTTAAATGCAAATGTTTCTACAATGTCTACCACCTTAACAGTACTGATATTTATTTCCAATGATGTTTCCAACCACACTGGAAATATATTATACTGCAGCGACTTCCAATGTAATGAATAATGGGCGGAATTTGTATGTCGAGGATATACAAAAAAATACCGACATTTTTTTCCAATGAGTATTTTGTAACACGTATCGCACCAGAATAAATTTCTGCAATTTTTATATTACAAATTCGTACCATAAGAGTACAAAAGTACTAAAATGTACTACACATTTTACCATTAGTAATAAATTGCTGACAGGAACAAAGAAGTTTAAAAAAACTTATTATGGTACTATTTGTATTGGTCCATCGGGAGGGTAATACAAGGGTAAATACAAGTTCATAAAAATTAAGGTATAAGACATATTATTATTCGAAATGTTTCAAATTTATACTTAATCCTAAATTAATGTTAACCTAATATTTATTTATTTGAATTATAAAAAGTGCTAGTAATAAATAATTTACCTAATTAATTTGGCGAACGGTAATAAACCGCAAAATTAACTCTCCCTTTATAAGCTGTACATTTTACTTTTCTTTGATGGGATTGTTCAACTATGTACAAGTGAAGGACACCCTTCACAATTCATAGAATTGCCAGCAAAGCCTATGAATGGCACATCCCAGAAAGTGCTTTGACATTTGCGCATTCATAATATCAATGACCATAGCATTTTTTGTGTCATTTTAGACACAAATATAAGACCCAAGGAGATGGTAGTGTTACCACCCCTTCTCTTATTCGGCTACTAGGCAACCTTCCCCACATTTTCAAAAAAAAAAAATCCATTTGATGTTAATGTATTCTATGAATTCATGGAGGAGGCATATTCATCCTTGACATCATCTTTAATATTTGGCAGATTTCGTTTCTTTTTTCACTTCATTTTCTTATTCTTCGTTATTGTCCAAAAAGAGCCGTTCAATTAAGGTAATGGCCTAATAACTAACTATACCTTTTATTTTCTCAGTGATTCTACTCTCGCATTTGTTGTTGTAGTCAATTTTCTGCTATTGTAGTCATTAATGGAAAATTTTCACTTACATCAGCTATTAATTGTATGTGTGTATGTACGTGTAGTGATATGTGAGTCTATTTGTGCAATTAAATGATCATCATTATCATCTTGTTATCAGTCTATATGGCCGTTGTTATCTATCGAATTTAGTTTTCATGTTCTCCCATTCCCTCTCCAGACACATCTGCGGCCCTAGACCTACACCACCGATTGCCATCATTTGTTTGTCCATATAAATAGACGTTGATTACTAGCAGCTGACTGACTAGCTGATACTAGTTTCTAATCTTCGGAATTAGTTTGTACCACCATCGAAGCACTATCAGATTCAGTCCATTTTACAAACAGACACATTTCAAGTGCAATGGGATCACCTCCATTATCGGCTGGCCACTTGGAACGTATTACACTATCATTACGAACACGTACATGTGTAAGCGTCATTGTATAATGCCATCAAATTAAAAGAGAGAATTTGTAATTACTCACAAAAACGTAGTTTGAAAAATTGAGATTTTAAATTTATCTAGCGGACCCGGCGAACTTCGTGTCGCCCCGCAAATTTAATAAAATAATTAAATGTTAAATTTCAATGCAAAATATTTTAATGTAATCCAAATCAATAGAGATCTATATTGTAATCGATGATTTTTTGAGGAGGATGTGCCTGCACCAAAGCCTTCGGTTTGGTGTTTTACTCGTTGGTAAAATTTCCGGACTTCATTTTGACTCCTGTACATCTCGATTTGCTCACGCTCACGTTTATCTTGTTCCTTTTCTTAAAACACGTTTCTCCATTTCTCCCGATAATTCTCCATCACGTTACGTGTTGCTATTGTCTGCAGGGTTGCCCTATACTCTGCGTTTTTCACATCAGTAGCATTACGACACTCCTGATCGTACCATGGGTTTCTTGGTGGTGGTTTTTGGTACCCAAGTGTTGCTTTTGCTGCAGTTTATAGGGAGTGGGTAATTCTTTGCCCTTGTGCTTCTATACTATTATCGGGACAAGAAGTGCTTTCTTCAAGCAGATGGATAAGTTGAGCGGAGTAGGCCTCGGCTACCAGTTGTGTTTGCAGCTTTTCGACGTCATGTTTCCGTGTTGTATTAGATCGCACCTTTGCTGCTACATTAAGACGGGTGCGTACCTTGGCTACCACAAGGTAATGGTCCGAATCGATATTCGCTCCTCGGATCGATTGGACGTCTAAAACACTGGATGAATGCCTTCCATCTATCACAACATGATCAATTTGATTTCTCGTTGCTTGATCAGGAGAGATCCAGGTGGCCTTGTGTATATCGAGATGCTTGAATCTGGTGCTGTTAACTACCATGTTTTCTGCCCCCGCGAAGTCAATCAACCTCATGCAGTTGTCGGATGTTTCTTCATGAAGGCTGAATTTTCCGATATTTTCAGTTCCGATTTTTGCATTAAAATCTCCTAGAAGAATTCTAATGTCATGACCAGGGCAACGGTCATATGCTGCTTCTAGGCGCTCGTAAAATATGTCTTTGGTCTGTTCATCTTTATCTTCGGTCGGAGCATGGGCGAAAATGACTCTGATGTAGAAGAACTTCGCTTTTATACGGATTATAGCAATTCGCTCATCTACTGGAGTGAATCTGGAGACAAGGTCTTTTATTCTCCTATTAAATCCGCAGCCATGTCTCGTTTCATGGCAGCTATAATACAGGGCGTAATCGTCTGATTTACTTACGCCTGTCCCTTTCCATCGCATTTCCTGTAAGGCAATAATATCGGCTTTGTACTTCTTGAGTACATCCGCCAAAGCGAACACTGCGCACATTCGCAGATCGTGGTCCTTTATACGTTTGCGGGGGCCGTCAACATTAGGGGGGTTTGGTTTTCTTTTTCTTAGCTTTTTCATAGTTGGTTGGGTTTTCCGAAGGTGGGCAACTAACCCGACGACTCAACCCATTTTTTTTATAGTTCTTATGCGGGAACTCGCGGCACATATTAGCTCACTACTTCATCGGGTGATGAGAATAGCTCCCCAGGTGGCACCGCAGTGAGGTCAGTGTCCACAATTGATATGAAAGAAGGACTAAGATAAGCCTGGACTTCGCCATGTTAAAGTCAATCAGAGCCGTTACTTGGTATCTATCATCCCCTACGCAACCTGATCTTTTGTTTGAATATTCGTGCAGTAATGTCATGCCGTTCGATGGGAGATGGCCTGCAAAAGATTTGAAATTTCAGTTCATTTCGGATGGCAAGTGAACGTGAGGGTAACATAGAACAGCTGCTATGGTGAATATGCCCTTGAATTGTTTTGAAGATTGAAGTAATTGGTAATTTTGAAAATAAAGAGGCGCCATTACCTAATAACTCGGTAATGGAATTGATCGACAACTTCGGCTCCAAATGACGTCATTTTAAAACATCCATTATAGTTTTGTATATTAGACAGAAAGTGTTTTGCCTGCATGAACCCGTGCAATATTGACACGTCTCCAATGATTTCTTTCTGCACGTTCCTCTTACGATTGAGAGTTACGGATATTTTGACTGACTATTACAGGACGTGTACGTTGTCCAAGATTTGACCGTCTAATAGGAGGCATTATCCCAACAAATAACTCTCCTAAAACATACAAATACAGCATAATATTCAAAGGAATAATCTATTCAAAAAAGACAACTTACGGTATTAATATGCGGAACCGAAGTGATTAATTTTAATTTGTATTTGTTATAATTTTTTACTCAATATAAAATGACAATAAAAAAGGAACATGACAAATTTATCACAGCCAAAGATAACGTACAACTTAAAGCAATATCTTAAGTTGTGGCATCCATTCAGCATAGAACCATCAGCTAACTCCTATTATCATGATTTTCATAATTATGCGACATTTACAAGAACCGAAAAAAATTCCAATTGATTGTAGAAAATTAACATGCCTATTTTGAGATTTGTCCATAATTGACAATTACTTAAAGATATTATACGCTGCCAATTTTCGCCCAAAAAATGTCCAAGAAGAAATCAAAGGTTCGATATAAAACGTGTGGAAATGTTAATATCATTCAAAATATATATTGCATCACTTTTCGCTGATTTTTCTCTAAATGTTCTTTCTCTAAAACCTTTCCACTTCAATTACTGACTACTAACAGAAACATTAAGTCAACCCGGTCCAGCCGTTTCTTTAAAATAACTTTTTGCAAGATTTTCGCGGATTTTTCCCAAAAATTTCTTTCATATAAACCTTCCCACCGTAATTACCGACAACTGAAAGAAATTTTGAGTCAAATCGGTATAAATTTTTTGGCACCATTTTTATATATACAGCACTTTTCGTTTATAGTCCATTACGCTTAAAGGCCAAAAACGGCTGTAAGCGAAAACAGTACTATTTACTGACAATTTTTTTTCCAAATTCATACAAATTATTTGGTCTATAGTCCACTTTGCCTATGACCATATTTGTTTAAAGGCCACATTTTCTGTGCATGCAAAACTAACATTGCATAAGAAAAATTCTATAGTCCACCCTGTATTTTTATACCCTCCACCATAGTATGGAGGGTATATTATTTTTGTCATTCCGTTTATAACTCATCGAAATATTCATTTCCGACCCTATAAAGTATATATATTCTTGATCAGGGTAACATTTTAAGACGATATAGCAATGTCCGTCCGTCTGTTGTAGTCACGCTATCTTCTGAAGGAATTGAGATAGGGTCTGCCGGCAGGTCAAGTTAGAAGATGGGATATATCGGTCCACGTTTAGGCATAGCTCTCATATAACAGTCCCCCGCCCATTTTTCAGTATTTTCGGGGTTTTTGAGCGCATTTTTCAACTGAATACGCTGAAATTATATAACCTCAATTTTCGTTATTTTGGGGTTTTGTAGTCGTATATGGTAACAAATCTCCCTACCAAATATTATTAATATTCGTCCCCTTTTTGGGGCAGTACAGGGTATTATATCTTTGTGCATATGTTTGTAACAGGCAAAAATAATCGAGATAGACCCATGGTTCCTTTTGAGAATATGCATAGAATCACTTTCTAAGTCGATTTAAGCATGTCCGTCCGTCTGTCTGTACATGTTAAATTGTAAACAAAGTACAGGTCGCATTTATGATCCGAATAGGATGAAATTTGGCATAGGTCACTTTTTCGGCCCAAGAATGTTGCCCAAAAGTCCCTATATATCTTTCGATTTGCACAAAATTTGACATAACGTACTTAATTGAGCCTAGAATGATGTTTGCCAAGTTTCATGAAAATCGGTTCTGATTTAGATATAGGTCCCATATATAGTTCCTTAGATTTCATGTAAATGGTGCACCACATTTATCTTGCGATTTGCACGAAATTTGGCATAACGTACTGAATTGAGTCTAGAATGATGTCTGCCAAGCTTCGTGAAAATAGGTCAAAATTTACATATAGCTCCCATATATAGTTTCGTCCGATTTCATGTAAATGGTGCACCAAAGTCCCTATATATCCTTCGATTTGCACGAAATTTGGCATAACGTACCGAGTTGAGCCTAGAGTGATTTCTGCCAAGTTTCGAGAAAATCAGTGCAGATTTTTATATAGCTCCCACATGCAGATTCGTCCGATTTCATGTAAACGGTGCACCAAAGTCGCTATATATCTTTCGATTTGCACGAGATTTGGCATAACGTACTGAATTGAGCCTAGAGTGATGTCTGCGTTGTTTCGTGAAAATCGGTCCAGATTTAGATATAGCTCCCTTTTATTATAGATTGATTTTAAGTAATTGACGCACCATGGAACCAATAGGAACAAAACGTTCTGAAATTAGTATAACCTAAACTGTGACAAGTTTGTTGAAATCGCTTAATATTTGGATAGAGCTTCCATATATATTTTCGCCCGATTTCAAGTAAATTGGGCATCAAACTCCTCATGTTAGTCAGATTGACATCAAATTTTGCACAACTTACAAAATTGAGCATAGAATTACGTAGTTGCGTTTTCTAGAAGTACATACATAGCCCAACGGATGACCTATTTATATTTGTTTGAAGTAGATTTACATACTTTATGGATAGATCTAGGTAGATTCACATTTAGATAATTATCACTTAATGTATTTCCATCCAAATTCATGCTAATAGTCCTGTTTAATATACCCATAGTGGTGAAGGGTATCATATAGTCGGCCCCGTCCGACTTTACTACTTTCCTTACTGGTTTATATTTAAATAATTATCTGATTTGTTCCGAAGTGGAAGGAGTGGGCCGATATTTCCCATCTTCGAATTTGTACTAAGTTTGGAAGAAATAATAAGTTTGGATGAAATCTAAATTTTCTGAAACGGATTTGGTCCAAAGAAACATGGGGTCTAGAACCAATATTTCGGTGAGGCACATTAAAGTGTATACACCCGTTAAAGTGTATACACCCTCATTAGCCATAAGGCTGAGGGTACAATTATCCATTAAAAATTCTGAAATTTGCATTATTGTTTACATATTCCGTTTTTAGAAATGTCGGTATATGTCCACATTTGCCGTTTTAGATTTCTTGCAACATTTGCAAATGTCAAAAATTGCTCAATTCATAGAAGTTGCGAAAATTGTAGTATGGGGCAAAAATTTGAATTATTTAAAGACTATGAAGAGATTTCGATTTTTGCCTCTGGCCAAAAAGTCGATTTTTAGACTTTTCGATTTTTGTCTTTGGCTAAAAAGTCGACTTTTCGATCTTTCGATTTTGTGAAGTCTGATCAAAATCGATTTTCGACTTTTACTAACTAAAGCAAAATCGACTAAAAATTTATTTGTTTATAAAAATTTTTGTCAACAGATAAAATAAAGTCTTGGAATGACTTTTCGATGCAAAAAGTCGATTAATCGATTAGTCGAAAGTCGATTTATTTATCCCTAATCAGCATTGTCATGACGAACAATTTGCTATTAAATGTTGCATATTTTGGGACAATGTGGTTTCGGACAAATCTGTTGAAGAATGTTACAATAATATTCATGATGGGGAATCCACTGTTGAAGGTTTTCATTGCAAACTTTGATTACTTTGAAATAATAAGAACATTTTGTTCAGATAACGAAATTGAAAAAAATAATTTTTTGAAAAAAAAATAGAATCGTTTGTTGTAAATTCTATAAAAAAGAGGCGTTCTAAGATTACATAACTCTTTTAAAAAATGTGAACAATTCACGTTTGATGTTATCCTCCAAAAGCGAAAAATACTGTATAGATAAGGCGTGGATTTGTAAAAATATTATTTTAAGGTCTTCCCACGAGGCGTGGATTTTTAAAAATATTATTTTAAGGTCTACCCACGAGGCGTGGATTTTTAAAAATATTATTTTAAGGTCTACCCACGAGGCGTGGATTTTTAAAAATAGTATTTTAAAGTCTTCCCACGAGACGTGGATTTTTAAAAATATTATTTTAAGGTCTACACACCAGGCGTGGATTTTTAAAAATATTATTTTAAGGTCTACACACCAGGCGTGGATTTTTAAAAATATTATTTTAAGGTCTACACACCAGGCGTGGATTTTTAAAAATATTATTTTAAGGTCTACACACCAGGCGTGGATTTTTAAAAATATTATTTTAAGGTCTACACACCAGGCGTGGATTTTTAAAAATATTATTTTAAGGTCTACACACCAGGCGTGGATTTTTAAAAATATTATTTTAAGGTCTACACACCAGGCGTGGATTTTTAAAAATATTATTTTAAGGTCTACACACCAGGCGTGGATTTTTAAAAATATTATTTTAAGGTCTACACACCAGGCGTGGATTTCTAAAAATAGTATTTTAAGGTCTTCCCACGAGGCGTGGATTTTTAAAAATAGTATTTTAAGGTCTTCCCACGAGGCGTGGATTTTTAAAAATAGTATTTTAAGGTCTTCCCACGAGGCGTGGATTTTTAAAAATAGTATTTTAAGGTCTTCCCACGAGGCGTGGATTTTTAAAAATAGTATTTTAAGGTCTTCCCACGAGGCGTGGATTTTTAAAAATAGTATTTTAGGGTCTTCCCACGAGGCGTGGATTTTTAAAAATAGTATTTTAAGGTCTTCCCACGAGGCGTGGATTTTTAAAAATATTATTTTAAGGTCTACACACCAGGCGTGGATTTTTAAAAATATTATTTTAAGGTCTACACACCAGGCGTGGATTTCTAAAAATATTATTTTTAGGTCTACACACCAGGCGTGGATTTTTAAAAATATTATTTTAAGGTCTACACACCAGGCGTGGATTTTTAAAAATATTATTTTAAGGTCTACACACCAGGCGTGGATTTTTAAAAATATTATTTTAAGGTCTACACACCAGGCGTGGATTTTTAAAAATATTATTTTAAGGTCTACACACCAGGCGTGGATTTTTAAAAATATTTTTTTAAGGTCTACACACCAGGCGTGGATTTTTAAAAATATTATTTTAAGGTCTACACACCAGGCGTGGATTTTTAAAAATATTATTTTTAGGTCTACACACCAGGCGTGGATTTTTAAAAATATTTTTTTAAGGTCTACACACCAGGCGTGGATTTTTAAAAATATTTTTTTAAGGTCTACACACCAGGCGTGGATTTTTAAAAATATTTTTTTAAGGTCTACACACCAGGCGTGGATTTTTAAAAATATTTTTTTAAGGTCTACACACCAGGCGTGGATTTTTAAAAATATTTTTTTAAGGTCTACACACCAGGCGTGGATTTTTAAAAATATTTTTTTAAGGTCTACACACCAGGCGTGGATTTTTAAAAATATTATTTTAAGGTCTACACACCAGGCGTGGATTTTTAAAAATATTATTTTAAGGTCTTCACACCAGGCGTGGATTTTAAAAAATATTATTTTAAGGTCTACACACCAGGCGTGGATTTTAAAAAATATTATTTTAAGGTTTACACACCAGGCATGGATTTTTAAAAATATTATTTTAAGGTTTACACACCAGGCGTGGATTTTTAAAAATATTATTTTAAGGTCTACACACCAGGCGTGGATTTTTAAAAATATTATTTTAAGGTCTTCACACCAGGCGTGGATTTTAAAAAATATTATTTTAAGGTCTACACACCAGGCATGGATTTTTAAAAATATTATTTTAAAGCCTATCCATAAGGCGTCGGATTCATATGTTCATCTGATGTGATTTTCTCAATAGTAAAGGTGTTTCCACAGCTTGATATTTCCGATGTTATATATATCTCCATCAGAATTTCATTTCATTACTTTTTATTTTTAGAATATAAAACTTGTTTTACATTAAAATAAATACTTTTACTGCATTAATGTGACCTTTAAAAAATGTAAATCAAAACAAATTCAAAATTCCAGTTTTAGAGAAAAGCACGTGTTAGCAAATTTTATACGCAATACTGATAGCGTTTTTTACAATTCATTTTCGATTTCTTGCAGACCATTGTACGTTTAAATGGGAGGGGCAATAAAATATTCAATTCGAAAGTCCCATTTATAAAATTAAAACAGCGCACATGTAATTTAAATAATGCATTCTGGCGATAATGACCGAGTTTTATGAAATCGAATTCTATTTTATGGCAAATCGTTTGGTCGTAGAACCTTTTGTTTTGAATGCAGTGCCGTATTAATGGAATGTGATTCCCAGTAATCTATATATATAAAAGAGTTGCGTTATAAGTGACTGACTGATCATCAACACCCAGACGAAACGGCTAAAGCTAGAAACTTGTAATTTGGCATGTATGTGGGGTTTGGTGCGTAGGCGTGTGATAAGGCGGGGTTTTTGGAAATTCGTACTAAAAGGTACTAAAAAGTACTAAAAACTGCTTTACGTCGGAACGGTTAGAAGTAGAAATTTGAAATTTGGCACCTAGATTTGTCTATGTCGAGCGAAGTGGTATGTATGAAGAAAATTTGGAATTTAGTACTAAGAGGTGCTAAAAAGTACTAAATATTATATTTGAGTAGAATCGGTAGATATACGTATCAGAAACTTCGTATGTAGCTTATGTTATTACAAATAGAATGATGTGTAAAAATACTTTTTTGGAAATTAGTACTAAAATGGTACTAAAAAGTACTAAAACTGTATTACAGCGGAACGGTTGGTGGTAGAACTCTAAAATTTGGTATACAGCTTTGTCAATAATGGGAGAAGGGGTATGTTTGAACATTTTTTGGAATTTAGTACTAATAGGTACTAAAAAGTACTAAATAATATATTTGAATGGTACCGGTTGAGATATATATCTGAAACTTGGTATGAAGTTTAGCTATTACAAAAATAATGTTGTACAAAAAATATTTCTTTTGGAAATTAGTACTAAAATGGTACTAAAAAGTACAAAAATCTGTACTCCGGAACAGTTGAAAGTAGAACTCTGAAATTTGGTATGCAGCTTTCTCAATTATATGTGAAGGGGGATGTGTGAACAAATTTTGGAAATTAGTACTGAAGGTACTAAAAAGTACTAAATATTATTTTACAGTGGAACAGGTAGGAATATATATTTGGAACTTGATATGTAGCTTAAGCTTTTTCAAATAGAATGATGAACAAAAATATTTTTAGAAAATTAGTACTAAAAAGTTATAAATATTATATTATTAATATTATAAAGATTAAAATTTAATCCGGTGAAATAGAAATAAGAAACGTGATGGATTTCACTATTACAAAGACTATGCTATGAAATATTTTTGACGTTAGTACTAAAATGGTACTAAATATTAACTATTTCAAATAGAATGATATGGATAAACATTTTTGGAAATTAGTGCTAAACATTGTACCACAGTGAATGCATTGATAAAGTTTTTTTATTAAAAGGATTTTAAAAGGAATGGAAACTACTACATATTAAACATGGGAATTGAGCGATTAGAAGTGCAAGCATTTGGAATTCGTGTATGTGGCTTTTGAAATAAAAGTATAATTACTCCCAATGCCATCAAGAAATTGGCATTGCCTAATCTATATTTAAAGGTTCTATATATAATTGCGTTATATATACAAAATGGAACACTCTACAAATGTTTGAAAGTTGTTGTTAAACGTCGCCAATATGTCGATGTAATTATATTATGAACCAAAAAGTTTCAAAAACTTTTTATGGTACTATTTGAATTGGTATATCGGGATGATCGAGAAAGTAGTTCACTTTCAGAAAATGTAAACATTAGTAAGTTGTACTCGATTTAGTATGATTCGAACATCAAAGCTTCTTAAACCTATGTTTGGAAGAAATCCTGACTTAGATTTGAAATTTACTTAAAAAAATGTTATGTGGTTTTGGAAAGATCCGCTAACGAAGTAGCGGGTGTATGCTAGTAAATTATATAAGACTAGCATAGGCCCGCTACGTCGCTAGCGGATCTTTTTAAAGTTAAAATAAATAAACACTAATTTAGCTACACAATATACTTTTGTATTAAGTATAAATTTGAAACATTTTAAATAATGATAGGTCCCACATCTTCAATTTTGTAAGAAAATATCAGATCTTACTCCGCATTTCTTTCGAACAGAAACATTGATGCCTCTATTCTACTAAATCGAGAGCAGCTTACTTATATTAACATTTTCGGAAAGTGTACTATTTTCTCGATCCACCCAATTGACTAATACAAATAGGACGTTTCTTCCATTATTTTGTTCCTTCCGGTAATGGGGAAAAAGTAGTAAGTTTAAGTACTTGTATATGGCACGAATTTGTAATATTATATTTTGCACGGCGCATCATTTGTTATACAGAGACCTGCCTTTATAGGGAAGCGATTTCCATTAAATTAAAAAAAAACTCTACCTCTACTCATTCTGTCGTATACAATATTTAGTACTCTAAATGCCAATGTCAAACAAAAGTGCGAAAATTGTTGTTTTTCATAGAAAAAGCCTTTAACCAAGTTCAATATCCACACGTACCGTACTTGTTCATTTTAGAACTTATTTCTGGAAAATATTTATGTATAAATATTTATTGTTAAACAAAATCTCTGATCTTACTCCGCATTTCTTTCGAACAGAAACGTTGATGGTTCTATCGTACTAAATTATTTTTATATTTTCTGAAGTTGCACTATTTTTTTTTCGATCCTCCCGATGGACACATGCAAATAGTACCATAATAGGTTTTTTAAACTGTTTTGTTCCTTTCGGTAATTTAATACTAACGGTAAAATATGTAGTAAGTTTTAGTACTTGTATACCATTATAGTACGAATTTGTAATATAATATTTTTCACAGCACATCATTTGTTATGCAGAGACATGCCTTTATAGCGAAGATTTCCATTAGAATGACAGAAATTTAGTATTTATGATGCGTTACGTCTTACAAAATCCCCAATGGAAAAACTTTTCGGTATTTTTAGTATATACTCGTTTCATATTTAGTATTTTTAACTACAAATTTTCAAAAAACCTTCTTTAATTTGTTATAGCTAAATATACATAGAAAATTTCGTGACTATACCTCTACTCGTTCTGTCGTATACAATATTTAATACTTTAAGTACAAATGTCATACAAAATTGCGAAAAGCATTGTTTTTTTATACAAAAAGTATTGTACCCAAGTTCTATATCTACCCGTACCACCGTATACAATGTGTTGTACTTTTTAGTACATTTTATTGCTACAAAATATATATGTATAAATGTTTATTGTCATAGTTCTAGATAAGTATTTAATAGCAGTTTCCTATCTTTATCCGTTCTACCGTACACAATATTTAATATTTGTATTCCATTCGTATTCTATATTCCATATACAATATTTTGTATTTTTGGTGCCATTTAGTACGAATTTTCAATAAACGAAGCCTCTCATTTGTACTAAGAGTTGGACATTTTTGTACTCTAAATTTACATTTATATTTTTTACCTTTCACTGTAGAATATTTTTACAATTTTTAAAAGAATTATGCATAGCATTCTATTTGCAATAGAGTAAGCTACATACTAAATGTTATATTTCTATTTATACCAGTTCCATTGTACTTTATCATTTATCACTTTTTATCACCCCTTTAGTACTAATTCCCAAATGTTATGCATAGAATTCTATTTGTAATAGTTAAAGCTATATGTGAAGTTTCACATTTAGACATTTTATAACTGTTTAATATATTCTAGTACTAATTTCCAAAAATATAGTATAATATTTAGTACTTGTTAGTACCTTTAGTACTAATTTCCAAAATTTTTCGCACATTCTGAGTTGTTTATCATTTGCAAATCTGCATGCAAAAATTTGAGACTTGTAGTTCCAAGTGTTTCGGCGTAGTACAATTTTTAGTACTATTTAGTACCATTTTAGTACTAATTTCCAAGAAATATTTTTGCACGTCATTCTATTTGTAATAGCTTAAGCTACGTACCAAATTTCAGATATTTATCCCTACCTGTTCCATCGTAGTATAGTATTTAGTACATTTTAGTACCTTTAGTACTAATTTCCAAAATTGTTCGCACATTCCTATTTGCATATCATTGACAAAGCTGCATACCACATTTCAGAGTTCTACTTCCAACCGTTCCGGAGTAATACAGTTTTAGTACTTTTTAGTACCTTTTAGTACTAATTTCCAAAATTTTTTTTTGCACATACTTATATTCGTAATAGCTTAAGCTACATACCATTTTTCAGATATTTATTTCCACCGGTTCCATTGAAATATAATATTTAGTACTTTTTAGTAACTTCTAGTACTAAATTCCAAAATTTTTGTACACATACCACATCACTCATGCTAGGCAAAGATGCATACCAAATTTCAGAGTTCTACATCTAACCGTTCCCCCGTAAATATTTGTAAAAAGCCACGCCTAAGGTTAGACCTTAAAAATACGTTTAACCAGTGAGCGGAGCAGTATAGTCGGACTACACAACTTCCACGAGAATCTAACTTCCTGTGGTTATATATTCTGAGCATGGAAAATATTTCCCTATATTTGCACCCTCTTGACCGACTAGAGATCAACAAATATTACTAATATTCAGTAAATCCCTTCTAATTACTTGTCCAGATTCCCTTCACCGTGGGTTGTGTTATGATGTTCGACTTTCAATTGTGGTCTATATATTAAGTTTTCGGTTCACCTCATCCCAATATTATTATCTGATCATCACCGAAAATTATAGGCCTTATCCTTGGCAATTACTGGATCCTCATGGAAAATTTCAAAGCGATCCGCGCTGTATTTCCGCCTCTAGTGTGGTAATATGGTACTAAATAATATCTGAGTACGTGAGAACCTGTAAATATTTAAATGTAACTCCCACATCCGAGTACATACGACAATGTAATTGGTATCAATTTAAAGGTCAACCACTCCTCTTGGATATACTATCAATTTCTCGGCTCTATATCATTCAGGAGTAAATATAAACGCTATAGACAAATTTTGTCACTTTTCACACAAAAGTTAGGGTCCATTTGACCGGCTAAATATTGACCGATCTTTATCAAAACATGCATGCTTATTCTCTGGCCCGATCCCCTTCTCCATGCAAAAATTCGCGATGTTTGGGTCATATTTGCGGCCTCAGGAGCGACCAGAAAATCCGACAAAAATAAAGTTTTTGGTCCATTTCATCCCCTAAATATAAGCCGATCTTTACCAAAAATAATAGGGGTTTTCATTGGCTAGAACCCATCCTACATGCAAAATTTCGCGAAGTTTGGTCCATAACTGTGGCCTGTATCGTGTTTACAAATTATAATGGACAGACGGACGGACACACATGTCTAGATCGACTCAGCTAGTCGAGATATGACGATCGGTATACTTAAAGGTGGGTCTAGGACCAATATTTCGCTGCGTTACAAACTTTTGGGGCTGCACAAAGCTATAATACCCTGACAACATAGTTGTGTAGGGTATAAAAATCCACGCCTAAGGGTAGACCTTCAAAAAAATATGTTAAAAAATCCACGCATAAGGGTAGACCTTAAAAAATATGTTTAAAAATCCAGGCCTAAGGGTAGACCTTCAAAAAAATATGTTAAAAAATCCACGCCTAAGGGTAGACCTTAAAAAATATGTTTAAAACCCCACGCCTAAGGATATACCTTGAAAAAAATATGTTAAAAAATTAAGGTAGACCTAAAAAAAATATGTTTAAAAATCTACGCCTAAGAATATACCTTAAAAAAATGTTTAAAAACCGACGCCTAGGGATATACCTTGAGAAAAATATTTTTAAAAATCCATGCCTGAAGATATACCTTAAAATATTTTTAAAAATGCACGCCTAAGGATATACCTTGAAAAATTATTTTTAAAAAATTCACGCCTAAGGATATACCTCGAAAAAAGTATATTTAAAAATCCACGCCCAAAGACAGATCTTAAAAAAGAAAGAGGAGAAGTGTTAGAAGAAGAATAAGAATCCTGATAATTAAGAATCTGATAATTAAATAGCCCGCTAACATTGTAATAAACATTTTCGCTTATGATCAATGCGTTGCGAATTACTCAATTATTTTATTAATAGTTGATCTCAAATATCCCCACCACCAAAATCTCCATTATCATAATTGCAAAATTTTATTTCCTTAAAAATTTGAAACAATTGAATTTCATTGCGTATCATATCCTAAATTCCTCTCTAATTTGATGGTGATTTTAGAATTTTTGTTCTTGTTTTTATTATTTTTTTTACAACTTGTGTCCCCCCATTCTCCCCTCTCCGTTATCTACCATGCAAATTCATCAAATTTTGTTCTTGTAGTTTGTTCGACTTTTTTATGACACTCCATATAACTAAAAACCTATATATTTTCTAAAAAAATCAGCAACCGTAAAAATGCCAGAAGAAAAAGGCAAAAGTCTGACACACACCAACCACAAAACGCCTCTATCGATAACAAAACGAAGTTAAAAACCCAACAATTTGTATGATGGAAGACAATTTGTAGAAAGGGTGCGTGTGTTAGGAAATGTAACAGCCGAACACATATCACTTAACGGGGAAGTGTCAGACCCACCACTAACCAGTGTAACCATAAGTTTAGAAAAATACACCATCATCATCATCATTGCGACTTTTACGATGACACAACAAAATAACAGTTAAATGGCGTAAAATGGTCTTAAACGATGACTGAGTTACAGGCAGGCGGGCAGACAGACAAACATAAAAGTTATGACATGTCGACGACCATTAAAAGATCACAAATCTGTAAATAGTTCGGTCAAGGTGCTCTTATCTGATATTTTGTTATGTTTTTGGTGGGGCACAGTGGAACAATTACAGTTTTGTTTCTTGTGATAATTTTAAAAATCCACGCCTTATGGATAGACCTTAAAATAATATTTATAAAAAAACCACGTCTTTGTAACTTATCGAGTTCATCCTCATGGGACTCCCTGCTTCACTCCACGTGATATGAACTTCTTATTCCAGAACCCCAAGTACGAATAGTGTCCACCAGAGTGCGCAAAAATGATTCGACGACGTTTGCAGCGAAATTTTATCGTTCGTGAATTTTTCGTACAATGCGAACATTCGCGAGAGATTGCAAATGCTTGTTCAGTCATTGTAACTTTATCATTCGCGATAATTGAAAACATTCGAATTCTCTCCCGTGAGCATTCATGAGAAAAAGCGTATTTTAATCATTCTTCGCACCCTGATGTCCTCACAAAAATCGATTATCCTACGTTTCAAACATGGCCGTTCAGTTCGTCTTCGGACGGCTCACAAGAAGGACGCAATTAAAAAGTGTAATACGCCCACGGGCTTCAAAAATAACATTTGTACAAAATTGCGATTCGTTAAGCCTTCGTATACGGATAACCTATCAAGCCATAAAACATCAACTAATTTAAGCTAAACTCGTTTTTTTAAGATTTTTAGACTTTGTCTAGATATGATCCTATACCTCCTTGAGATATGAGATATGGTCCTATGCCTCCTTTACTAAATAGGAAGTGGACTAGTTGGAGGAGGAGTAAAGAGAAAAAAACATGGCCGCTGAGAAGGGTACTCGACGTCTTCGTGAACCATCAGTTGGTTCGCTTTTATATGGCTTTTGAGCTGGAGCATACTCATCCATTCATACAACATGGTCTAGCCGCCGTAGTCGCTGCAGATCGATACATTTGATGGCTCATTCGACGCCGATATTCACCGTCGACGCAGATTGACCCGTAAATCAATCAGATAATTATTCTCTCAAACACTTCAAGAGCTGGTTATTTGCTTGCACAAGTACCCATGCTTCAGATCCAGCACGGGTAGTATTCGCGTCTTGTAGAGTGTGAGTTTGGTCTGGCGACAGGTGGCCTTGTTCCTAAATTGTTTACTCAGACCATAGTAGCATCTGTTGGATAACAGAATCTCACAACTGATGTCATTAGTTTTATTTATGACGGTATCGGTACAGAGGTTGACTATCTCAAGGCTGTAGTTTTCAAGTTCCACAGTTGGTACGAGTCTACTGGACATCTTGCGCGTCGAAACTTCTCGCCATTTACTGCCACCCTTACTTTGGTCGATTCCTTCTAAATGTATTCAATGTTGGATGTTACTCCTCGCAATGTTCGACCCATTATATCGATATCATCGACGTAGACGAGTAATATGTGCTGTTTGGTGTACATAGTGTCATTTTTGTTCACCTTTGCATCTCGTATGACCTTTTCCAGCAGGGTATTAAAAATATCACACAATAAACTGTCACCTTGACTAAACCCTCGTTCAGTATTGAAGCACTCCAATAGGTCTTTTCCGACCTTGTGCCAGTTAAAGTTATTCTGCATAGCCGTATAAATTCGCAATTAATTCTCGGTAATTAATTTCGCAGGGATGCCGAACTCAGACATGGTTTAAAACTCCATTGAGCGAATGGGGCTTTCGAATGCGGCTTTATAATCGACGAATATGTGGAATGTGTCGATGATGTTGTTTCGTGGGTCTTTTCCAGGATTTTACCGCAGTATGAAAATCTTGTCAATGATGGATCTGTCAGTCCTGAAGCCGCATTGGTATGGTCCAATAATGTCATTGACCATTGGCCTCAGTCGTTCACACAGCCCTCTAGATAACAATTTATATGCTACGGGAAGGATACTAATTCCTCAATAGTTTGCACGTATCGTCTTGTTTTTCTTTTTGTGCACGGAACACAGGATGCTTAGGTTCCAATCTTTGGACATACATTCCTCTAGCCAAATTGTTCTAATCAGCTGGTGCATGCTCCTGACCAGCATCTGGCCACCAGTCTTGAATAGTTCGGCTGGTAACCCATCGGCTCCTGCTGCTTTATTGTTCTTGAGCCGATTAATTGCTTTTATGACCTCATCTTGGCTAGGTGGTATACACTCTATACCATCCTCTCTGATTGGTTCTGGGTATCTTCTTCACCGCCACTATTTAATACCAGTAGCTTTTCAAAATGCTCCTTCCAGATCCTCAACACGCTGTCTGTATCTGTCGCCAGGTTTCCATCATCGCCTCTACAGGAGGATGTACCTGCATCAAAGCCATCGGTTTGGTGTTTTACTCGTTGGTACATTTTCCGGACTTCATTCTGACATCTCGATTTGGTCACGTCCACGTTTTTCTTGTTCTTTTTTCCGAAAATACCATTCTTATCTCTCCTTCTCTATCGAAAATTCTCCATCTCATTAGGTATTGATCAATTTGATTTCTTGTTGTTCGATCGGGAGAAATCCAAGTGGCCTTGTGAATATCGAGATGTTTGAATCTGGTGCAGCTAACTATCATGTTTTTTGCTGCCGCGAAGTCAATGAAGCTCATGCCGTTGTCGGATGTTTCTTCATGGAGGCTGAATTTTCCGACAGTTGGGGCCAAACATATGTTCCCTTCCGATTTTTGCATTAAAATCTCCTAGCAGAATTTTAATGTCATGACCGGGGCAGCGCTCAAATGCAGTTTCTAGGCGCTCTTAGAAAATGCCTTTGGTCTGTTCATCTAACCCGACGCCTCAACCGGCACATATCAGCTCACTATTTCTATGGATGATGAAAATAGTTACCCCAGGAGACGCATAGAATCACTTTCTAAGTCGATTTATGCATGTCCGTCCGTCTGTCCGTCTGTAGATGTTAAATTGTAAACAAAGTACAGGTCGCATTTATGATCCGATTTGGATGAAATTTGGCACAAGTCACTTATTTGGCCCAAGGACGAACCCTATTGAAATTGGAAAAAATCAGTTCAGATTTAGATATAGCTCCCATATATATTTTCGTCCGATTTAAGGTAAATGGGTCTCCAAAGTCCCTATATATCTTTCGATTTGCACGAAATTTGGCATAGGGTACTGAATTTGGTCCAGAATGATGTGTGCTAAGTTTCGTGAAAATCGGTTCAGATTTAGATATAGCTCCAATATATATTTTCGAGCCAGAGATTGACCGACTCGTACACAATTTTGTACAATGTACTGAAGTTACTATAATCTTTCGTGTGTCAAGTTTCCTTGAAATGGGTTCAGATTTACATATAGCTCCTATATATACTTTCGTCCGATTTTAAGTAAAGTAAAGACCCATAGCTAGGCCGATTGGAAAAACGTACTGAAATTAATATAAATTAATCATGACATAGCATGTTGATTGTAAACCAAATAATCAATGGGTGCCTGATTGATATTTCATTTTTAACAGTGAAGCATATGGAATAGATTGCAGAATGGCATGTGTAAGGATTTATGTTAGTCGGTTTACTTATAGATAAAGGTCACATTTTTAGGTTCGTTCAATTTTATGTCAATGTTCCTTCGAAAAGACAACATCTGTAAGATACATATGTAGAATATTCCCAAAGTGGTGAAGGGTATCATATAGTCGGCCCAGTCCGACTTTACTACTTTCCTTACTGGTTTTTGCTTTTTCATAGTAGGAGGGGTCCCTATTTTATGGGATGATGAAAATAGTTACCCAGTTGACACCGCGGGGTGGTCAGTGTCCACAATTGAGATGAAGGAGGGACCAGGTAAGCCTGTGTTAAAGCCAATCAGAGACGTTGTATGGTGTCTATCATCCCCTACGTCGCCCATTTGGTCGTACATTTCTCTAGCCAAATTGTACTAATCTGTTGGTGCATGCTCCTGACCAGCGGTCTTGAATAATTCGGCTGGTAACCCATAATAATCAATATCGTATCCTTTGCCCACTGTACTTTACACCACATTTGCAAAGTAATAAATTTTAAATACAAAAATTCTTGTCACCGCAAACACACACACACAAAATAAACTTCATGTTTTACAATTTTTTCGAAATGCCAACTCTAGGAAGCTGACTTTCCAATTTTGATGACGAAGAAGAATTGCCCGCCGAACTTTAGTAGCAACTCGAGAACAAGAAGTTTATGCTAAAACAGAGTTTAGAAAATTTCGACCATAAATCTATTAGAAAAGATAACAAGGTTTGGAATTTATTGTGACACTATTCTAAAAAATTTGACCAACAAAATAAGATTTCAATACAAGCATCCTCCATCCCCTCAAAACTATGTCCTTCATTAAAAAAAACTTCCTCAGCAAATAACGGAAAAAATGGAACTCAAGAGATTGATAATGTTGAGAGTTATAAACGCATAAATAAGTCAAGAATTCTTTAAACATTCCCGCTGAAGAAGAAGTAGAAAAAATAGCTACACGAAATAAATCCACAAATATCTGCTGATGCAACGCAAAACTATTTTGTTCGCTTAAAGTAGCGATGCGAACTTTTTTCATATTAATGTCATAGAAGAATTTTGATTGCTGATAGCTGGAGGTAAAAAGAAGAAGAAAAAATTGTATTGAGAAAACTTTTCTCTCTCGAACACTATGCAAAACTTAAAGAATTTGCCGTATACCGGTCCACATGTACACGCATTTCCTTTCCCATCCTTTTGGGTGATAAACCCATTTACCAACCCCCTTTCACAAATTTTTTCAGCATCAAATTGTAAGTTACCACTCCATTGTCATGCACTTCGAATCTGACAAAAAAGTTTCGGGTTTTTTTCTTACTTTTGTAAAAAAATGTACAAACGACGCCTGCTAGTCCTTGGCGTCGACAAACCCGTCACATGTGTTGTAACACCCACAAACGCATCCGTATCCGGTTGCAATACCGAGGCACAAACGTTCTCACGCACTCGCTTGCCTTACTTAATTTTGTTAAAATTTGTGCAAACTTTTTTCTAAGTTTCGCATGTACTTCCTATTTTGTGTTTGTTGTTCTTTTTTTTTTGGGTCGATGGGTACAAATTCTTCTAAAACAATTTTCAATTGCTGGTGCTGCTCAACAAAAAAATCTAGTTGTACTTTTGATGGTCATACATATTTCTGGGTAAGCCAGTATAAGGCACTAGGAAGTCTTCAGTGACAAGCTAAATGGTGCTGAAGGCCAGGGGTTTTAAAGACGAGATAAAAGGCAGGTAGTCTTTATAGACGAGTTGAAGGGGAGAGAGTCATTTTCGACGAGCTGAATGTCACAATCTTTATAGACGTGCGGAAGGTCTGGAGGTACTTATAGACGAGCTGAAAGCCAGGGAGTCTTATTCGACGAACTGAGTGCCATAGAGTCTATAAAGAAGAGCTGAAGACCAGTAGGTCTTTATAGACAAGCTGATGTGTAGGGAGTCTTTTAAGAGGAGCTGGATGACTGGTAATTTTTTTTTTTTTTTTTTTGACAGACTAAATTTCATAGAGCCTTTGTAGGAGAAGTGTTCAGAGAGTATAGGAGCTGGACGACTGGTAATCTTTTTCGACAAACTAAATTTCATAGAGCCTTTATAGGAGAAGTGTTCAGTGAGAAAATTCTTGAAGAGTAAATGAGAAACCGCCATATGAAATGACTTACAAAATAGAAGGCAGATACCGTGCATATTGGTGCTTATAAACAAGGTTGGCTTACGGGATGATAGATACTAAGCAACGGCTCTGATAGGCTTTAACATGGCAAAGCCCAGGCTTATCTTGGACCCACTTTCAACTCAATTGTGGACACGGATCTGCCCGCGGTGTCACCTGGGGTAGCTATTTTCATCACCCGTTTAAATAGCGTGCTGATATGTGCAGCGAGTTCACCCATAAGAACTATAAAAAAATAGCAGCACAAAATTCAAGCATCTCGATATACACAAGGCCACCTGGATTTCTCCTGATTAAGCAACGAGAAATAAAATTGATCATGTTGTGATAGACGGCAGGAATTCACCCAGTGTTTTAGATGTTTGATCGATCCGAAGAGCGAATATCGATTCGGACCACTACCTTGTGGCAGCCAAGGATCGCACTCGTCTTAATATAACAGCAAAGATGCGATCTAACACAACACTGAAACTCAACGTCGAAAAGCTGCAAACACAACAGATAGCAGAAACCTACTCCGCTCAAACCAAAGGCTTTGGTGCAGGCACATCTTCCTGTAGAAATGAAGAAGGAAACCTGGTGACATATGCAGACAGCGTGTTGAGGATATGGAAGCAGCATTTTGAATAGTGGCGGTGAAGAAGTACCCCAGAACCATTAAGAGATGACGGTATACAGTCAAGATGAGGTCAGAATACCAGTCAGTCAGCTGAAGAATAATAAAGCAGCAGGGGCCGATGGATTACCAGCCGAACTAATCAAGATCGGTGGTCAGATGCTGGTCAGAAGCATGCACCAGCTGATTAGTACAATTTGGCAAGAGGAATACATGCCCATTGATTGAAACCTTAGCATCCTGTGTCCCGTGCACAAAAAAGGAGACAAGACGATATGTGCCAACCATAGTGCTATCCAGCATATAAAGTGCTATCCAGCGTGCTGTGTAATCGACTGAAGCCAATTGTCGATGACATTTTTGGACCATACCTATGCGGTCTGGCCAGGCCTGGCAAATCCACTATAGGTCAGATTTCCATTATGCGCCGCATCTTGAAAGATACAAACGAAAAACACATCGACGACTATAAAGCCGCATACGACAGCTTTATCCGTTCGGAGGTGTTTAACGCCATGTCTGCGTTCGGCATTCCTGCAAAAAAATTACGGCTATGCAGGATAACTTTAAGTGGCACAAGGTCAGCAGTTAAAGTCGGAAACAATCTCTCGGAGCCCTTCAACATCGAACGAGGATTCAGACAAGGTGTGAGTTTGTCGTGTGACCTTTTTAACATCCTTTTCCGATATAATGGGTCGAGCATTGCGAGCGGTAACAGCCACCTTTAAATAAATTGAGATGGAGTCTGCCAAAATGGGCCTGGAAGTAAACGGCGAGAAGACCAAGCTGATGGTAGTAGACTCGGACCAACTGTGGAACTTAAGAACTACAACTTCGAGATAGTCAAAGATTTTATATATCTTGGTACCGCCATAAATAAAACTAATGACATCAATTTTGAAATTCGGAGAAGAATAGTTTTGGCCAGCAGATGCTACTATGGTCTATGTAAGCAGTTTAGAAACTAGGCCACATCCCGCCAAACCAAACTAACACTCTACAAGACGCTGATACTACCCGTCCTGTTATATGGATTTGAAGTCTGGGTACTTGCGCAAGCAGATGAGGCAGCTCTTGGAGTGTTTGAGAGAAATATTCTCCGAAATATCTATGTGCTGATCCGCGTTGACGGCGAATATCGTCGTCGAATGAATCATGAGTTGTACCATACAGAAGGGGAAGACCAAGAATTCGATGGAAAGATCAAGTGGAAGACAACATCTCGGAATATGGCCATTAAAATTGACATATTGACATATTTACCACACTGTGGTACAGGGTATTATGTCTTTGTGCATATGTATGTAAAAGGCAAAAAGAAACGAGATAGACACATGGTTCCTTTTGAGAATATGCATAGAATCACTTTCTGAGTCGATTTATGCATGTCCGTCCATCTGTTTACCCATGTTAAATTGTAAACAAAGTGCAGGTCGCATTTATTATCCGAATTGGATGAAATTTGGCACAGCTCATTTATTTGGGCCAGGGACAAACCCTATTGATATTGGGAAAAATCGGTTCAGATTTAGATATAGCTGCCATAAATATTTTCGTCCGATTTTTAGCAAAAGGGGCACCAAAGACATTTAGTCCGATTGGCACGAAATTTTGCACAACGAACTGAAGTTATGATAGCCTAAAGTGTTCCAAGTTTTATTGAAATCGGTTCAGATTTAGATATAGGCAATTTGTGCACCAAAGGATTAAAGAATGTACTAAATTTTGAACTTATGATTGCGGATGAACTGCAGATTATACCTTCAACAGCGCTCGATTCACATATAGACACAGATCATATATGTAAAGTAGTCCACTTTCATGTCAATGGTCCTTCAAAAATACGAGGTCTGTTAGGATGCATCTCTTTAATATAGTCAAAGTGGTAAAGGGTATTATATAGTCGGCCCCGTCCGACTTTACTACTATCCTTACTGGTTTTATGCTCGACTAATGGAACAAATGTTCAGTCACAAGCCAGCTAAGTAAGTAAATTCCAGTTCCTATGCATGCACAGCACTTCTTTATGGACAAGCTGAAGGTCAGTGGATCTTTATAAGCAATATAAACAACTTACTTAAGTCTTTATAAGAGGCCTGAAAGGCAGGGTTCTTTGCAGACAAACCGATGGAGTCTTTAAAGACAAGAGGAAAATTGAGGTTCAAAGTAAAGCGGAAAAACGAGGGAATCTTTTTGGACGAACTGGAAGCCATGACGACTGTAGAGGCTATTTGAAGACGATGGAATAGACTGTGTGAAGGGAGCCCTTATTAATGAATTGATGAGAGTCTTTAGAGACGACCTATTTTTCTTCCTTTCCTCTGAGAATTGTTTTTATTAATTTCCCTTCTCTGCTCTATCAGCAGAAACTTAAGGGACATAAATTATCATCTGTGTGATACCTTTGGCACTATTCGGGTTTTTTGTTCTCCCTTTTACGTTTTCTATCTTCAGCGGTATTTCTTTTTTGTTTTGTTCTCTTTAATAGAAGTGTGCGTGTTTTTTGTTCAAATCACTTCTTTTTTGGCGAAAATTTTGGTTTAGTTTGGTTTATCCCAGCCAACGTAGAATATTTTTGTGGCGCCACTTGTACAGGCAATGTGTCGTGGCTGGGGTATCTAATATTTCAAAAGAGGTGACTAGCTGGTGGCGGGTTAGGGAGATGATATCAAGCCGTGTGTTTAATAAACGTTATGATTGTTGTAATTGCCATCCCTGAAAGTTACCTGGGTAACATTTAAAACAATGGAGAATAAGACAGATAAATTCGGCGCTTCTATAAGGACTTCCTTCCGCTTGTCACTAAAAAGACAACCTAAGCCTTTCAATCTACAAAACCCTTCAGCTCGTCTATAGAAGACTCCCTTTAGCTCGTCTATAGAAGACTCCTTTCAGCTCGTCTATGAAGAATTTCTCTAACTTGTCTGTAAAGAATACCACCAGCTGGTTTATATTCTATTCATTTATGAAGGCTCTAATCACCTCGCCCATAAAGTCTCTCAGCGGTTTGTTTATAAAGACTTAATTTATCTCGTCGGCAAAGATTTTCCTCACCTCGCCAGAAATATATCGCTCCAACGCGTCTTTAAAAACTCCTTTATATAAACTTCAATAATTTTTTTTAATAAATTTTATTTACCTTGTCTTGCAATTTACAAACGACATTATTCTTGTCTCAAGAATTTGATTTATGTTCAAATGTTAGCAAGCCAAAAAAAACTAAAACCCTGCAATTGAAACATATCGAAAATTTTACCAAACCTATAAATGGTTTCAATGAAGCTTAATTCCGGTAATTTTTTATTTTAAAATATTGATATATAGTAGCAGCAATAAAAAATAATAAATCAATTCTAAGAAAATAAAAAAATATATTTAAAAATAACAAAAAAAAGTTATCGACGAGGATGGGATTCGAACCCACGCGTGCAGAGCACATTGGATTAGCAGTCCAACGCCTTAACCACTCGGCCACCTCGTCACTTGTTTGCCGCTTGTCCAACATACTTCATTAACATAGCGCCGTCAATACACACACACACACACACGACACCGATATCATCATCGTCGTCGTCAACAACAATTGTCGTCACTCTTTGTGTGTTGTTCCCTTTGTTGCTGTTCTTGTTGTTGTTTTTGTAGTTCACTGCCTATTGTGTTTATTTTTAGCAAAATTTCATTTTGTTGTTCGTTTTTCAGTCGTTTACTCTTCAAACATTCGTTTATTTCATTGATAATGGGTCTGGTTTAGCTTGTGATGAGTTGACGATTTTGAAATGAAAATAAAATCGCGTTGACTGCAATGTTCCAATCAACCCCTTTCGTGATACAACGACAAACTTCTCAGCAGCTAAACAACTACAACAAGAACGTGTTAAAGCTATTAGTGACAACTAATTATGATGCACTACTCAATTGTTGTCGCGACTGACATGTCGGATGACGACATTGATAATATTCCGTCTCGTATTTATGTTTAGAACCAATATCGAAATTTAAAGAGAGCTGAAGGCCACGGTAGTCTTCATAAACGAGCGGAAGGTAGTATTTATAGGCGAGCTAGAGGGAGTCTCTATAGAAGAGCTGAAGGGAGTCTCTATAGACGAGCTGAAGGGAGTCTTCTATAGAAGAGCTGAAGGGAGTCTCTATAGACGAGCTGAAGGGAGTCTCTATAGACGAGCTGAAGGGAGTCTCTATAGACGAGCTGAAGGGAGTCTCTATAGACGAGCTGAAGGGAGTCTCTATAGACGAGCTGAAGGGAGTCTCTATAGACGAGCTGAAGGGAGTCTCTATAGACGAGCTGAAGGGAGTCTCTATAGACGAGCTGTAGGCCAGGGAGTCTCTATAGACGAGCTGTAGGCCAGGGAGTCTCTATAGACGAGCTGTAGGCCAGGGAGTCTCTATAGACGAGCTGAAGGCCAGGGAGTCTCTATAAACGAGCTGAAGGCCAGGGAGTCTCTATAGACGAGCTGAAGGCCAGGGAGTCTCTATAGACGAGCTGAAGGCCGTCTCCTCCTCGTCATGACAGAGTTTGCAGTACTCAGTAACATCATGGTCCCACTTACTGGTAAAGGTCCTGATATTGCTATGACCGGTAATGACTCTTGTCATTATTCTAATTTCAGCATTTTCTCAGGTTCAAGTGTTAGGTTCGTTGTGCCAAAGTTTATTGGCTCGTTCGTCAAAGAACGCCTCAAAGATCTGGAAAAGGTGGCAGATGGGTGGTTTGATGGCTTTAAGAGCCGCCTGACTATCCACAAAGATAGTCACCGGTTCAAAGATCTCTGCATCCAGACTTTTTATTAATTCCGCTGCCTTCTAAATCGCGAAGATTTCAGTTTGAAAATTACTGCAGTTGCTGTCCAACTTGTAGGTAAGCTAAGTAAGGCCTAGCCTTTAACAGTAAACGCCAGTCCCTGTACCTACTTCCATCTTGGATCCGTCTGTATAGAAAGCCAAATCGTCCAGAGGTGGGTTACTACGTTCCAGTCGTCTCTACTGGGGATAACGACATCTACATCGTCAAATCTCAGGACTGGTGATATATAGTCTCTTAGTTTTACGTATTGGTCCAATGTGATACCTTCTTCGTTGAGGATACATCCATGCCCCTAAGCTAAGTTTCGCCAAAGATTTTCTTCATGCGGCTTTAAGGCACTGCCCGCTGCCTGACACTTAATGCTTAGACCCAGAGGCCTTAAGTTCAGCATTGCGTTCAGAGCTGCCGCGCTCCAGTTATTAGAATCGAGGCGGCTATTTGTACCTTGTCTATTTTGCTGGATGTCGACTTATGGCGCAGGCAGTGCCACCAAACAAGAGATTCATAGGAAAGGATGGGCCGTACCACGGTGTTATACATCTAGTGTATAGTCGATGGTTTTAACCCCGTCTTGGCTCCTAAAACATAAATAATCCTTGTTGACAACCTATAAATCAGCACGGGCAGAGCGTAAAAAATTATTTTCTCATGCACTTGGCTTTGTGTGTGTTTCAATGGTTTTTCAATTGGTTCAGTTGAATGTGTGTGAGAGAGTGCACGCGTGCGGTAGTTCGCCCGACTGTGCTATAAAGCGATAAGCTGGATAAGTTATGCGGCTTCAGTGTGGTCCGCCAACGTGCGGCCTAAATTACTAACAGGATTTCTCCTCAGGTTTGGCTTGTTGTTCGTATCAACAATTGTATGATATATTGTATTTAGCATTTATATCGAAATAAATTGGAAAATACATATGAGAATTTTGTAACAATGGTATGAAAATGAGAAGCTAGTCACAATCGAGGGTAGAGGTGGAGAACGATATCAAAACAAAACACATCTGAACAATGAATGCCAGTTGTGTTGTTGGAGTTTTTTTTTTTTCATTTCATTCTTAGGTACACATTTGTTTTTGTCTAAAAGAGAGAGAGAGAGGGAGAGGAAACATGAGCGCAAAAAGTGGTGAAGTAAAGCAAAGTAGGAAAATAGTTCTGATATTAATGAAAAGTTTACAATATTGGAAAAAAATAGTGTCTTTCTCATTATTATAAGAATTTTAACACGTATTCAAAACGAAATACATGTGTAATATGGACAAAATTAACTATAAATGAAAATATTAATTATTTTTTTTCCTATGTATAAATTAATGAATGTGAAGTTTTTTTTATTTTCTTCCGATTTGATCTAAATGGTGCACTAAAGAGGTAAATTATATTCGATTGATACAAAATTTAGCGCAACTTACCGAATGGATCTAGTATGAAGTCTTTTAAATTTAATGGGAATCTGTTCAGATTCAGATATAGCTTAAGGAATATATTTTCGACCGATTTGATCTAAATGTTGCCCTAAATTCTAATGTTTAATGTTTGCAAGGACCTCAATATTTGTAGCGGGGAAGCTTCTGATTTGGGAAGCCTTTGGAGAACACATGGAGCACTTTAGAGGCTAGCTGATTGATTGGAAGGATTAAAAGCCGAGCTAATGCAAAATATTTTGTAATAGAATTCTTCCGAAAGTAGTTATTGCTTTAGAATATATAAACATTTGCCAGAACTCCAACAAAACCCTCCATATTTCTTTTATTAAAATAATGAATTTGAATTTTCAATGCCACTTCGTACCAATATCACTGAAGCAGAAGTCTAGCTTCATTGCAACAAACTGCTACCGCAATGAAATATTTACATAACCAATTTCATTTGAATGAAAAATTACAGTCCTACTAACTGTGATATAGTAAAATGGGTCTCTCAACCGTACTGCCAAATTTGGACATACCCACAAACACACATTTTTACACTTAACCCACTCTAATACAACAACATTTACATATCGTCATATGCAAATATGAAATATAGACAAAAATTGAAATGAATGTGTGGGCAATATATAAATCTTGGCATCGAACAGGCCAAAATGCCACAGAACACATCGGCGATGGTATGGTATTCTAGGACAATAATGGGAAAAATGGTATGAAATACTTTTGATTACATTGGAAGAAGGGAAAGTGTTGCGAAGGCGGTTTGGCGAGATGGTAATCCTCTATGGCAAAAAAAGTGTATGTAATGATTTCTAAAGCAAGTATGGCAATTGAACCTTCCTTATCATCACTTGACATTTGCCATTTTCTATGAGATATGAAGAATATCTTCAACTATTGCGGAATGGTAAGGACTCATATGAATGTCAAGTGTGGATCATTTCACAACGGATTTGTAAACAATCACATATGAGTGAATAAATGTATCTACGTACATATATGCAAATGATGACGTATGGTTATAATGAGTATCATCTATGATAGCTATTGTATCATTTCATAAGGGGACTTTTTTCTGAAATGCAAATTTATGATAGATATACATACATATATCATAGTCGATTTAGTATGTAATGGAGTATATCAAAGGGAAGAGTTTTGAAGAATGTAATAGTTATGCAGATTTCGCACACCACATTTTTCGAATCCATTTTTATGTAGGTCGGATATTTCAGTTATAAGTTTTACCTAAGTAGTGTGATTTTGTAGTGGATCATAATAGTATATCCGCTCATATAGTTAATTTACATAAATTGAAATTAAAACAGTAACACTCAGTGCCTCAGCAAAATAATCCTTATCGAAATATTGGTTTTAGAACTCAAGATCCTTTGAACCAAATCCGTTGTAGACAATTTACGGTTACTTTTTCAAATATCAGTACTCCTGTCTGTATGGATTGTATGAACTATAACTCTCAAATCGGATACTTCAAGGACATATCAAACGAATCAATGCTTGCAGAAGTTCCCCTATTCTCGATTTTTTATTTTCAAGATTTTCATTAGGATGGTAAATGAACATATTTGAAGATTTAAAGAGAAAAGCAATAATAAGGAATGTTCAAAAGTCGGACGGGGCCGACTATATGATACCCTTCAACACTATGGGTATATTTAAAAGAAGGGCCATTAACATGAAATTGGATGAACTAAAATATGTGACTTTTATCTAAATATGAATCGACTTAGATCTATCCATAAACATGCAGTCCATTGTTACAATGTGACAAAATTATGTAAATCGATTTATGCTTATGCTCAATATTACAAACATGTGGAGTTTGGTGCACCATTTATTTAAATTGGATAAAAAAGCTATATCCAAAATCGAATGATTTTTTGGGACTTTGGTGAACCAATTACCTAAAATCGGGCGAAACTATATATGGGAGCTATATATAAATCTGAAATGATTTTCACGAAACTTAGCACACGTCATTCTAGACTTAATTTAGTACGCTATGCCAAATTTCGTGTAAATCGAAAGATATATAGGGACTTTGGTGCACAATTTACCTAAAATCGGACGAAAATATATATTGGAGCTATATATAAATCTGAACCGATTTTTCCCAATTTAGTCCTTGGGCCGAATAAGTAACCTATGCCAAATTTCAACCAATTCGGACCATAAATGCGACCTGTACTTTGTTTACAATTTAACATGGACAGACAGACGGACGGACGAACATGCGTAAATCGACTATAAAAGTGATTCTATGCATATTCTCAAAAGGAACCATGGATCTATCTCGATTCCCTTTGCCTGTTACAAACATATGCACAAAGACATTATACCCTGTACCACGGTTTGGTGAAGGGTATAATGACGAAGATCTTCACCGATTGGATTCACCATAGTTCATACAATAATTATATACTGGGAAATGTGTCAATATTTGGACGCGACTGGAATAGTAGTTTTTGAGTAATCGCGCCCGCCATTTGTATAAACACTGTTTTAATAAAATCTTGTTTAAAGATCGGGAATCACTCTTGCTGTCACAATAAGTCGGCTATATCTTCAAGAGTTGTTGAAGTTTTCACATGAAATTTCTTGAATTAGTGCAGGTTCAAATTAAATTAAAACCAGTGAGCGGAGCAGTATAGCAGTATAGTCGACCATACGATACCCTACACAACTACCACGGAACTCTCACTTTCAGCGGATTTTTATTCCGAGCCGGGCAATATTTCTTGATAGTTGCTAGTTGTTCGGTTTTTTCGACTCGAAAAAAACTCAAAAAATTAAGTTTTTAGTATTACTTCATCCCAAAATTATTATCTGATAATCACCGAAAATTATTGGTGTTGCCATTGACCATGACTAGAACCTCATGGAAAATTTGAAAGCAATCAGCGGTATATTTCTGCTCTCAATGGTGGTAATGGGTTACTAAGTAATATCTGGATACGAAAGCACCTGTAAATATTTAAACTCCAACATCTGGGAACATACGACAATATAATTGGTATCAATTTAAAGGTCCGGCACTCCTCTTGTATATACTATAAACTTCTCTGGGCTATGCCTTTTATCATTTTTCACACAAAAGTCAGGGTTCATTTGACCCGCTAAATATTAACCAATCCTTATCAAAACAGGCATGCTTATTCTTTGGCCCGATCTTCTTCTCCATGTACAATTTCGGGCCATAATTACGGCCTCTGGTGCGACCAGAAAAACAGACAAAAATTAAGTATTTTGTCCATTTCATCCCCTAAATATTAACCCATCTTTACCAAAAACAATAGGGGTCTTCATTGGGCAGAACCCATCCTACATGCAAAATTTCGTGAAGATTGGTCCATAACAAATTATAATAGATAGACGGACGGACGGACGGGCATATCTAGTCGAGATATGACCGGTGTACTTAAAGGTGGGTCTAGGACCAATATTTCGCGGCGTTACAAACTGTTTGGGCTGCACAAAGCTATAATACCCTGACAACATAGTTGTGTAGGGTATAAAAAGAATGATATTTTGAAACCGAGAATGGGGTGTTCTCTTAAGCTTGTTTCTAATATTATGAACCGATCAGGACCAACTTTTCCAAAAGGGATTCTAAATTGAACAGGATTCACCATATCGAAATTTAAAGCGAAAGGTCTAGCTTATTCCAGGCATTTGTTGACTCGAAATCTTGCCATTGGACCCACAGTACATCGGTAGAAAAATGTGAAATACCTTAAATGAGGCGGAACCTTCATTCATCTATATTGAAAGTTTTGTTGTGTATGAACACGGAATGCCAAATGAAAGTCGCGTTCTTTTTAAAGATTGGTCTAGGGCTATGTCAAAACATGGATATTCCCTCGATTTTTTTGTAAACATGAAATCTCAAACTACATCTGCACCGATAGAAAATTGCGGCAAGTAATATTAAACTATCTGAAATAAGGAGGGACACAAGCAGAGGCAAATATGTTACCCTACATTAGTGCTATTGTCTGCTAGTAGGTTTTAAAAATTACGAAAATTTGACTGGGACCTTTATATAGGAACTTTGTTGTTGCTTCAAAGCCCAGAAAGCCAAACTGTAAAATAAAAATAAAACATTCAATGCGTTCTAAAAATGAAAATGCCGAGAATAATGCGGTAGCTATGTATAATCAACATAATCAATATATCGAAATTGTCAAAACATTCCATTTGCATCTCCACGAAATAATCGCCAGAAACCCAAGAAAGAATGCATATTTTTGATCAAAATAAAAATATAGATTATCTTATCAATCTGTTGAATTGAGCTCTGAAAATTTTCACAAACTAGTATCTAGATGTTATTTCTTGGACGTTTGATATTGCAAATCAGACATATCGGTTCATAGTATAGCTTCCATATAACTGTTTCTCCAAATATTCGGTATTTTGGGGATACAAAATTTTGAATTTTATATTTTGTGTTGTCATTGTATAGGAAATCCACCTACTAAAAGTTGTAGTCGGTACATACATCGATCTATACCGATTTCAATGTCGTCCATTAAGAACCATGGATGTGCCAGCTCACACTATTAAATTAGGTACATCTCTCTGTCGGCTGAAGTTTTTAAAGTTCTCTTTTCGAAAAAGATCAAAATCCGTATGAGGTCATTTATTGATGCGGAAATGATCCACAGAAAATACAATTAAATCCGCGATATTTTCAAAAACATTTTTTTCCGAAATTCGTGTTTTTGGAAGGCCAGTTCCCGCCGTTCTAATTGATGGATTTTCACCAAGAAGATTTTATATCATCCGAAACGTAAAAAACCTTACTGATCGTGGTACCCGTATCATTCAGTTGACAGATCTAAAAATTTGGCCCGAAAAATAGGTTTTTTAGAAATTTGATCGCACAAAATTTTCACCTTCGGATGAGTATTACTCTGAAGCTGTGCATACTACATACACAAAATATATATCAAATTACTCCGATTTGCGACTACAATAATCCTATAATCGATTTTTAGAAATTTCTGTTTGCGTATTAAAGCTAGAAGTAAAATTAAACCAGTAAGGAAAGTAGTAAAGTCGGACGGGGCCGACTCTAGGATACCCTTCACCACTATGGGTACATTAAACAGGACTATTAACATGAAATTGGATGAAATAAAATATGTGATATTTATCTAAATGTGAATCTACCTAGATTTGTCCATAAAGTGTGTAAATCGACTTCAAACAAATATAAATAGGTCATCCGGTTGACTATGTCTGTACTTCTAGAAAACGCAACTACGTAATTCTATGCTCAATTTTGTACGTTGTGCAAAATTTGATGTCAATCTGACTAACATGAGGAGTATGATGCCCAATTTGCTTGATATCGGGCGAAAAAATATATGTAAGCTATATCCACATATTAAGCGATTTCAAACAAACTTGTCACATGTTAGGTTATACTAACTTTAGAACGTTTTGTTCCTATTGGTTCCTTGGTGCGTCAATTACATAAAATCAATCTATAATAAAATGGAGCTATATCTAAATCTGGACCGATTTTCACGAAACAAGGCAGACATCACTCTAGGCTCAATTCAGTACGTTATGCCAAATTTCGTGCAAATCGAAAGATATATAGCGACTTTGGTGAACCATTTACATGAAATCGGACGAAACTATATGTGGGAGCTATATAGAAATATGGACCGATTTTATCGAAACTTGGCAGACATCACTCTAGGCTCAATTCAGTACGTTGTGCAAAATTTCGGGCAAATCGAAAGATATATATGGATGTTGGTGCACAATTTACATGAAATCGGACGAAACTATATATGGGAGCTATATCTAAATCTGGACTGATTTTCACGAAACTTGGCAGACATAACTCTAGGCTCAATTCAGTACGTTATGCCAAATTTCGTGCAAATCGAAAGATATATATGGATTTTGGTCACAATTTACATGAAATCGGACGAAACTATATATGGTAGCTATATCTAAATCTTGACCGATTTTCACGGAGCTTGGCAGACATCATTCTAGACCTAAATGATTAGGCTGTACCAAATTTCGTGCTAATCGAAAGATATATAGGGACTTTGGGGCCCCATTTACATTAAATCGGACGAAACTATATATGTGAGCTATATCTAAATCGGGACCGATTTTCATGAAACTTGGCAGACATCATTCTAGGCCCAATTAAGTACGTTATGCCAAATTTCGTGCAAATCGAAGGATATATAGGGACTTTGGGGCACCATTTACATGAAATCGGACGAAACTATATATGGGAGCTATATCTAAATCTGGACCGATTTTCTTGAAACTGGGCAGACACCATTCTAGACTCAATTCAGTACGTTATGCCAAATTTCGTGCAAATCGAAAGATATATAGAGACTTTGGGGCACCATTTACATGAAATCGGACGAAACTATATATGGGAGCTATATCTAAATCTGGACCGATTTTCACGAAACTTGGCAGACATCACTCTAGGCTTAATTCAGTACGTTATGCCAAATTTCGTGCAAATCAAAAGATATATAGGGACTTTGGGGCACCATTTACATGAAATCGGACGAAACTATATATGGGAGCTATATCTAAATCTGGACCGATTTTCACGAAACTTGGCAGACATCATTCTAGACCTAAATGATTAGGCTGTACTAAATTTCGTGCAAATCGAAAGTTATATAGGGACTGTTTACATTAAATCGGTTAAATATATATATGGGAGCTATATCTAAATCTGAACCGATTTTTCCCAATTTCAATAGGGTTCGTCCTTGGGCCAAATAAGTGACCTATGCCAAATTTCATCCAATTCGGATCATAAATGCGACCTGTACTTTGTTTACAATTTAACATGGACAGACGGACGGACGGACGGACGGACGGACGGACGGACGGACGGACGGACGGACAGACGGACATGCGTAAATCGACTCAGAAAGTGATTCTATGCATATTCTCAAAAGGAACCATGGGTCTATCTCGATTATTTTTGCCTGTTACAAACATATGCACAAAGACATAATACCCTGTACCACAGTGTGGTGAAGGGTATAAAAAACACTCAAAATCGAGCTTCAAAATGTCAGCATCATTTAACGGTAGATGCAGTTAAAATTTTGAAAAATGATACATAAGGGCCGTAGTCCCCATTTTGTTGGCTTCTAGTTTTACTTTGACACGAAGACCGTGAAATGAGTGACTTAATCACAAATCGATAGATAACATAAAAAAACTGATTCGTCTCAAGCCGTTTTTACACTTTTTTTACATTAAAGTAGACACAGCTTCCACCAAAATAAACTTTGGAGGTCAATATCATAAACAGTTTGCAACGACAGATCAATTAACCCAAAACTATTCACTTTTTTCATATACTTAAGTAATTCCCGAGTTATAAAAGGTGCGAATCTCCGCTTTAGCTATGTTAAAAAATTGGCAATATTGCCCATATAAATACCCAAAATCAGGACCGTTATATAGGACAGAAAACATGGACCAGCGTAAACAATTGGTATTCATAGGTAACTCTCTAAGCCAAATTCCAGCCAATCAAATTGGCTAATAGATAAAAATTACCTAAAATCGGGAGGTACGGTTATATGAGGGCTATATCAGAACTTAGATACCAGTATTTGTATTGATATAAAAACCATTTGAGCCAAATTTTGGCCGCCTATGTCAAGTGGTTCGGCAGTTAATGAGTTTATACCAAATTTTTGGGTAAATACTCAAAATGGGGGTACCTTTGTACGGGGGCTACCAGTAAACGTGGACCTAATTTTTGTATGGACATTTGGTACCCAAAGAGAACACTCTGTGTCCAATTAAAGCCAAGTTGGCTTTAAAATGTGTCTAATATGCAAAAAACACCTTAAATCGGGATAGACGGTTATATGGGGGCTATATCAAAACTTGGACCCAGGGACCCCATTTTGGATTTCTATATTTGCTTTGACATTAAAAACATGTATGCACAATTTTGGCCGACTATGTCAAGTGGTTCCGCAGTTAATGAGTTTATACCCAATTTTTAGATAAAAACTCGGGTATTTACCCACGTCTTTAAAAACTTCATTCTAAATCGATTTAATAACAAAAACCCGGAAATAGGGTGTAAGATGTTGTATTACCTATTCAATATAGTAAATACCCAAATAAACACCCACAAATGTGTATTTACCCCATTTACCGGGTATTTACCCTTTGGGTATTTACCCACTGTCCATCTCTACCCATAAGGAATATTTGGCACTCTCAAAGATCCTCGGCAGCCAAATTATAGCCACTTGTTAGGAAAATACGGAAAATCTTCAAAATAAAAAAGTCTTGTACCGAAAACGTCCTGCATAGATGTATATCGGTCCCCAAAAAACCGGAATGCCGAATTACAGCGACTTTGGTGCTTAAGCCTGGTGCGGTACCATTATATGGGAGAGAGACCAATATATCGTATTTTCAATAGCTAACATCCTTGGAGTCGTAGCAAAGTATGTTCCAAATGTCAATGCTTCATCTTAAATTGTGTCAGCTTAATAGCTTATTCCCATATTAACAGGCATTCAAACTAACAAATTTAATATACATATTCGCAATATTGCCTCTGCCATTCCTTAAAAAATATATTTTTAGTTATGATCCGAGTAAAATATTTTTAATACACAGCATGATATAATCAGGATACAGAAAAAAGTTTTGATCAGGTAATTTCTTTGTTGAACCCAAGTGCAATACTTATATTCTGAAATAATTCTATTATTCGCATACAAATTCAGATGTGCATTATTGATGCTGTTCCCAATTATTTAACCAAGGCGAGTATTTTACGAAATCTATAAAAATATATCTATAAAAATTTATTTAATTCTTGGTATCACACAAAACCACCCAAACTTACACCAAATAAATGAAATATATTTTCCGGTTATGATATGAGTAATTTAATGTGTAAATTTCATTTGCATATTTAGGACTTTATTAACAATACTTTCGGCATATTTTTCTAACCCCCTTTTCGTTTGCCAGCAGTTGGGTTGGCAAACATTGATTTTATGAAATCACCCAACCACCCCTTGGCCACAGAAGGATTCACATACAAATCAGTGTTTATTTCAAAACCCAACAGCATACAAAATTCATTTCAAACTCGCATATGCAAATATTTTTATCATGTGTGAATTGGATTATGTATGTCTGTCTGTAGCTGGTATTTGTTCTACAAAATTTGCAGGATTTTAACTAATCACTACAATAAAAACCGCTGCCTCTAAACGCGTTTTTTAAAGCAACGTATTTCTATCGTTTCTTTTTTTCAGTTAAATTTTATGTGAATATATTTTTAAGTCCCATAATCCTTGGTGTCTCTTGAAGAGTGTAATAAATGTGCCGAAACGATTTCAAATGAAATGAAATCGCTTATCAATGGTACACTCTAAAACGTTTACTATTATTAAATTTTCTTCTTATAAAAAATTGTCGTTGTTGTCATTATTGTGATTATTATTATCATTGCCAAAGAGCCATCGAATGAAACCGACCAAACGTTGTTGGCAATAACTTATGTTTATATGCCATTTTTATATCCTTTCCTGCAAAAGATGAAGACGATGGTGATATTGAAAAAGGAAGATTATAGATTTCCGAAATGCATATATATGAAATGAGTATGTGCGCGTGTGTTTCATAACTACCCAGTGAAGTGGTTGTAGGAATGAGTTGAAAGGTCAATGGCTTGGACTATTTACGTCTATTGTTAGTCCTTGAAAAATATTGCTTAAAAAATACAGGCCTATTGTTAGTCCTTGAAAAATATTATTTAAAAGATCCACACCTATTTTTATTTAAAAAACCCAAAATCAAAAATGTTATTTTAAAAATAGTATTTTGGGTGGCGTAGGGGATGATAGATAGCAACGGCTCTGATTGGCTTTTACTTGGCGAAGCCCAGGCTTATTTTGGTCCCTCTTTCATCTCAAATGTGGACACCTCCCCGCGGTGTCACCTGGGGTAGCTATTTTCATCATTCGTTGAAATAAAGGGTGATTTTTTTGAGGTTAGGATTTTCATGCATTAGTATTTGACAGATCACGTGGGATTTCAGACATGGTGTCAAAGAGAAAGATGCTCAGTATGCTTTGACATTTCATCATGAATAGACTTACTAACGAGCAACGCTTGCAAATCATTGAATTTTATTACCAAAATCAGTGTTCGGTTCGAAATGTGTTTCGCGCTTTACGTCCGATTTATGGTCTACATAATCGACCAAGTGAGCAAACAATTAATGCGATTGTGACCAAGTTTCGCACTCAGTTTACTTTATTGGACATTAAACCAACCACACGAATGCGTACAGTGCGTACAGAAGAGAATATTGCGTCTGTTTCTGAGAGTGTTGCTGAAGACCGTGAAATGTCGATTCGTCGCCGTACGCAGCAATTGGGTTTGTGTTATTCGACCACATGGAAGATTTTACGCAAAGATCTTGGTGTAAAACCGTATAAAATACAGCTCGTGCAAGAACTGAAGCCGAACGATCTGCCACAACGTCGAATTTTCAGTGAATGGGCCCTAGAAAAGTTGGCAGAAAATCCGCTTTTTTATCGACAAGTTTTGTTCAGCGATGAGGCTCATTTCTGGTTGAATGGCTACGTAAATAAGCAAAATTGCCGCATTTGGAGTGAAGAGCAACCAGAAGCCGTTCAAGAACTGCCCATGCATCCCGAAAAATTGGACGCAACGTTACGGTGAATGGCGATCGCTATCGTTCGATGCTAACAAACTTTTTGTAAGCCAAAAATGGAAGAACTGAACTTGGTTGACATGTGGTTTCAACAAGATGGCGCTACATGCCACACAGCTCGCGATTCTATGGCCATTTTGAGGGAAAACTTCGGAGAACAATTCATCTCAAGAAATGGACCGGTAAGTTGGCCACCAAGATCATGCGATTTGACGCCTTTAGACTATTTTTTGTGGGGCTACGTCAAGTCTAAAGTCTACAGAAATAAGCCAGCAACTATTCCAGCTTTGGAAGACAACATTTCCGAAGAAATTCGGGCTATTCCGGCCGAAATGCTCGAAAAAGTTGCCCCAAATTGGACTTTCCGAATGGACCTCATAAGACGCAGCCGCGGTCAACATTTAAATGAAATTATCTTCAAAAAGTAAATGTCATGGACCAATCTAACGTTTCAAATAAAGAACCGATGAGATTTTGCAAATTTAATGCGTTTTTTTTTTAAAAAAAAAGTTATCAAGCTCTTAACAAATCACTCTTTAGTTAGCTGATATGTGCCGCAAGTTCACCCACACTCGGAAAACCCCTCCTACAATGAAAAAGCAAAGAAAAAGAAAACCAAACCCCCAAAGGTTGATGAACCACGCAAACGTATAATGGAAAGGGGCAAGCTTAAGTAAATCAGACGATTACGGACTGTATTATAGCTGTCATGAAACGAGACATGAATTCGGCTGCGGATTTAGGGTTAACAGGCGAAGTTCTTCTACATCAGTCTTATTTGCGCCCATGCTCCGACCGAAGGCAAAGATGAGCAGACCGAAGACATATTTTACGAGCGCATAGAAACAGCATATGATCGCTGCCCTGGCCATGACATTAAAATTCTTCTAGGGGATTTTAATGCAAAAGTCGGAAAAGAAAATAATTTTGGTCCATCCGTGGGAAAATTCAGCCTCCATGAAGAAACATCAGACAACGGCTGAGGTTGATTGACTTCGTTGCAGCAAAAAACATGGTAGTTAGCAGCACCAGATTCAAGCATCTCGATATACACAAGTCCACCTGGATTTCTTTCTGATCAAGCAGCGATAAATTAAATTGATTATGTTGTGATAGACGGAAGGTATTCATCCAGTGTATTAGACGTTCGATCGATCCGAGGATCGAATATCGATTCGGACCACTACCTTGTGGCAGCCAAGGTACGCACCCGTCTTAATGTAGCAGCAAAGGTGCGATCTAACACAACACGGAAACTCGACGTCGAAAAGCTGTAAACACAACAGATAGCCGAGGCCTACTCCGCACAACTTACCCACCTGCTTGACGAAAGCACTTCATATCCCGATAATAGTATAGAAGCACAATGGCAATGAATTGCCCACTCCCTACAAACTGCAGCAAAAGCAACACTTGGGTACTAAAAACCACCACCAAGAATTCCATGGTACGATCAGGATTGTCGTAATGCTACTGATGTGAAAAACGCAGCGTATAGGGCAACCCTGCAGATAGTAGCAACACGTAATGTAATGGAGAATTATCGGGAGAAAAGGAGAGAGGAGAAACATGTTTTCAGAAAAAAGAAGAAGAAAAACGTGAGCGTGAGCAAATCGAGATGTACAGGAGTCAGAATGAAGTCCCAAAATTGTACCAACGAGTAAAACACCAAACCGAAGGTTTTGGTGCAGGCACATCCTCCTGTAGAGATGAAGAAGGAAACCTGGTGAAAGATACAGACAGCGTGCTTAGGATCTGGAAGGAGCATTTTGAAAAGCTTCTGGTATCAAATAGTGGCGGTGAAGAAGATACCCCAGAACCAATAAGAGTTGATGGTATAGAGTGTATACCACATAGCCAAGATGAGTTCATAAAAGCAATTAATCGGATCAAGAACAATAAAGCAGCAGGAGCCGTTGGGTTACCAGCCGAACTATTCAAGACTGCTTGTCAAATGCTGGTTGGGAGCACGCACCAATTTGGCTAAAGGAATGTATGCCCAATGATTGGAACCTCAGCATCCTGTGTCCCGTGCACAAAAAAGGAGGCAAGACGATGTGGCAACTATAGAGGAATAAGTGTCATTTCCATCACATATAAAGTGCTATCCAGTGTGTTGTGTGAACGATTGAAGCCAATGGTCAATGACATTATTGGATCATACCAATGCGGCTTCAAACCTGACAAATCCACCATTGACCAGATTTTCACTCTGCGCCAAATCCTGGAAAAGACCCTCGAAAAACACATCGACACATTCCATCTATTCGTCGACTATAAAGCCACATGTGACAGACCTATCCGTTCAAAGGTGTTTAAAGCCATACGGATATGCAGGATAACATTAAGTGGCACAAGATCAGCAGTAAAAGTCGGAAATGACCTATCGGAGCCCTTCAATACCGAACGAGGATTCAGACAAGGTGACAGTTTGTCGTGTGATCTTTTTAACATACTACTGGAAAAGGTCATACGAGACGCAAAGCAGAACAAAACTAACACTCTGTACACCAAACAACACATGTTACTCGCCTACGCCGATGACTCTACAAGACGATGATACTACCCGTGCTGTTATATGGATCTGAAGCGTGGGTACTTCCGCAATCAGATGAGGCAGCTCTTGGGGTGTTTCAAAGAAAAAATCTTCGAAAGATCTATGGGCCAATCTGCGTCGACGGTGAATATCGGCGTCGAATGAACCACGTGCTTTACAATCTATACGCGGACATGGACAGTCGTATTGAGCTGCAGCGACTACGGTGGCTAGGCCATGTTGTGCGAATGAATGAGAATGCCCCAGCTCAAAAGGCATATAAAAGCGAGCCTACTGATGGTTCCCATAGAAGGGGAAGTTCACGAATTAGATGGAAAGACCAAGTAGAAAACAACATCTTCCAACGTGGTCTTTCAAATTGGAGGAGATGCGTACAAGACCGATGGGCTTGGAAATCTTTTTTAAGCTCGGCTAATGGAACAACCGTTCTGTAACAAGGCAGCTAAGTAAGTAAGTATTGTCAGTCCTTAAAAAATCCACGCCTCTTGGTAGTCCTAAAAAAATCCACGCCTCTTGGTTGTCCTAAAAAATCCACGCCTCTTGGTAGTCCCAAAAAATCCACGCCTCTTGGTACTCCCAAAAAATCCACGCCTCTTGGTAGTCCTAAAAAATCCACGCCTCTTGGAAGTCCTAAAAAAATCCACGCCTCTTGGTAGTCCTTAAAAATCCACGCCTTATAATAGTCCTTGAAAAATATCATTTAAAAAATCCACGCCTTATGATAGTCCTTGAAAAATATTATTTAAAAAATCTTACTGGCAGATATTATTATTTTTTTTATATTCCACGCCTCTGGTTCATATAACATTCAATCCAATGACAAATTCATCACTTAACATTTTTACGTTTCATTTTAGCTGCCGTCTTGTCAATAAACATAAAAAAGTTTATTTCATTTTACAATCAGCATCAATTCCACTACTCTCCGGAATGGCATCAGTTATTTTCAAGACGCACCGTATTTTTAGTAACTGTCGCACAATTTCCCCCCTTATTCAGAAAATGAATATGTTTGACACCCTTTTTTATATTATCCGGAAGTGAATATCGTCTTCCTTTATTCCTTCGATGTGCATCCGTTTTTTATTGGAAGCAGTAAATGGTAATGCATTGTAAGGTTTGACAGTTTGATCAAAATAAAATTTATTTCATTGGAGTCTCGATTCCTTTTTTTATTTGCACTTCGATACGCAGCACATACATACTTACAAAAATGTTCAATACTAAAAAAAAATGTACATATGTGTGTGTTGACAGGAGCATATTTTTTCCAAGGAATGGCTATTGATATTTAATCCTTTGATTGCAGAAGGAAAAAAACTCCCTTTGATCCACAATTTTATTATAGCTGGAATAACCGGTTCTAGGTCCACTTCTTTCCCCATTTTCTATCCCATATTTTGAGTTCAATTTGTATGATTTATTTATCCAAAAATTCGAAATTCACTTAATATTTCATCAAATTTAATTTAATCTTAATTCCCCGAAAAATCTATCCCCTCAAATTATTCAAGTCCTCTTAACTTTTATTGCAGAACATTTGTTCATGCTGTTGTTTGTTGGACATGGATTATGGATTCTTAATTTGATGGATTGTCTCAATGATGAATAGCCATTTCATTTTACGTTGCCAAGTATCCTTTGTGCTTTATCCTTTCATTGTATTACCCAAATTCTTGGTAGGTATGTCTTCAAATCAAATTGCCGTAAAAAATTGATGGTAAAATATTGATTGAAAACAAAAAGGGGAATTAATACCTTAGGAAAAAGGATGGGGGTAAATTGGTATTTTATTGGCAGAAGGTGTATGCAACGAAGTAAATTAAAAGAATTGGAATTTTTAAACACCATTTTTAAAGGACTATCAAAAACGTAGATTTTTTAAATAATATTTTCAAGGAATATCTCATAAAGCGTGGATTTTTTAAATTATATTTTTCAAGGACTATCATAAGGCGTGGATTTTTTAAATTATATTTTTCAAGGACTATCATAAGGCGTGGATTTTTTAAATAACATTTTTCAAGGACTATCATAAGGCGTGGATTTTTTAAATAACATTTTTCAAGGACTATCATAAGGCGTGGATTTTTTAAATAACATTTTTCAAGGACTATCATAAGGCGTGGATTTTTTAAATAACATTTTTCAAGGACTATCATAAGGCGTGGATTTTTTAAATAACATTTTTCAAGGACTATCATAAGGCGTTGATTTTTTAAATAACATTTTTCAAGGACTATCATAAGGCGTGGATTTTTTAAATAACATTTTTCAAGGACTATCATAAGGCGTGGATTTTTTAAATAACATTTTTCAAGGACTATCATAAGGCGTGGAATTTTTAAATAACATTTTTCAAGGACTATCATAAGGCGTGGATTTTTTAAATAACATTTTTCAAGGACTATCATAAGGCGTGGATTTTTTAAATAACATTTTTCAAGGACTATCATAAGGCGTGGATTTTTTAAATAACATTTTTCAAGGACTATCATAAGGCGTGGATTTTTTAAATAACATTTTTCAAGGACTATCATAAGGCGTGGATTTTTTAAATAACATTTTTCAAGGACTATCATAAGGCGTGGATTTTTTAAATAACATTTTTCAAGGACTATCATAAGGCGTGGATTTTTTAAATAACATTTTTCAAGGACTATCATAAGGCGTGGATTTTTTAAATAACATTTTTCAAGGACTATCATAAGGCGTGGATTTTTTAAATAACATTTTTCAAGGACTATCATAAGGCGTGGATTTTTTAAATAAAATTTGTTAAGGACTATCATAAGGCGTGGATTTTTTAAATAAAATTTTTCAAGGACTATCATAAGGCGTGGATTTTTTAAATAAAATTTTTCAAGGACTATCATAAGGCGTGGATTTTTTAAATAAAATTTTTCAAGGACTATCATAAGGCGTGGATTTTTTAAATAACATTTTTCAAGGACTATCATAAGGCGTGGATTTTTTAAATAACATTTTTCAAGGACTATCATAAGGCGTGGATTTTTTAAATAACATTTTTCAAGGACTATCATAAGGCGTGGATTTTTTAAATAACATTTTTCAAGGACTATCATAAGGCGTGGATTTTTTAAATAACATTTTTCAAGGACTATCATAAGGCGTGGATTTTTTAAATAACATTTTTCAAGGACTATCATAAGGCGTGGATTTTTTAAATAACATTTTTCAAGGACTATCATAAGGCGTGGATTTTTTAAATAACATTTTTCAAGGACTATCATAAGGCGTGGATTTTTTAAATAACATTTTTCAAGGACTATCATAAGGCGTGGATTTTTTAAATAACATTTTTCAAGGACTATCATAAGGCGTGGATTTTTTAAATAACATTTTTCAAGGACTATCATAAGGCGTGGATTTTTTAAATAAAATTTTTCAAGGACTATCATAAGGCGTGGATTTTTTAAATAAAATTTTTCAAGGACTATCATAAGGCGTGGATTTTTTAAATAAAATTTTTCAAGGACTATCATAAGGCGTGGATTTTTTAAATAAAATTTTTCAAGGACTATCATAAGGCGTGGATTTTTTAAATAAAATTTTTCAAGGACTATCATAAGGCGTGGATTTTTTAAATAAAATTTTTCAAGGACTATCATAAGGCGTGGATTTTTTAAATAAAATTTTTCAAGGACTATCATAAGGCGTGGATTTTTTAAATAAAATTTTTCAAGGACTATCATAAGGCGTGGATTTTTTAAATAAAATTTTTCAAGGACTATCATAAGGCGTGGATTTTTTAAATAAAATTTTTCAAGGACTATCATAAGGCGTGGATTTTTTAAATAAAATTTTTCAAGGACTATCATAAGGCGTGGATTTTTTAAATAAAATTTTTCAAGGACTATCATAAGGCGTGGATTTTTTAAATAAAAATTTTCAAGGACCATGACCATCAATCTTTTTACTGTCTCATATATTTAATTAATTTCACACTTTCCACGCTTTATTTTCTTATAATTTGATTAATATGCCTTTGGGTAGCTAAATAAATCAAACAATTTTCTTAGATATTTTTTTCGAGTAATTTGTTAGGTTTTCCTTTTTTCTTTGTAATCCTTCCTCATAACTTTTTCGGTTAGTTTTGTTGTTTTTTCTATTGCATAGATTTATTATGCCAAGAAAAGTGCGTAGCACAATGGAAAATTTTTAGGACGCCAATGTGACAATAATTCACTTAAAAGTTACTATTTATATACCACCCCCTCTATCATTTAACATCCTTCCATGGATTCCTTTCTTCCAAAAAAAGTATGCTTTCGTTTTAAGGTATTTTATGTTTGAGAACAGAAAACTTCTTCACAGCATGTGCCGAAGAAGTAGAAACAAAATTTGAGGATTACACCATTTCCACAAAGAGGGAATATTTATAGAAGAAATGGGGGAGTATATCGGTAGCTAATTCGAGTTGAAAGGAGTCCTATAGACTAACTGAAGGTAGTCTTTATAGAAGGCCTAAAAGGGTCTTTATAGACGAGCTGAAGGGAATCTTTCTAGACGAAAGGCGTGGATTTTTTAAATAACATTTTTCAAGGACTATCATAAGGCGTGGATTTTTTAAATAACATTTTTCAAGGACTATCATAAGGCGTGGATTTTTTAAATAACATTTTTCAAGGACTATCATAAGGCGTGGATTTTTTAAATAACATTTTTCAAGGACTATCATAAGGCGTGGATTTTTTAAATAAAATTTTTCAAGGACTATCATAAGGCGTGGATTTTTTAAATAAAATTTTTCAAGGACTATCATAAGGCGTGGATTTTTTAAATAAAATTTTTCAAGGACTATCATAAGGCGTGGATTTTTTAAATAAAAATTTTCAAGGACCATGACCATCAATCTTTTTACTGTCTCATATATTTAATTAATTTCACACTTTCCACGCTTTATTTTCTTATAATTTGATTAATATGCCTTTGGGTAGCTAAATAAATCAAACAATTTTCTTAGATATTTTTTTCGAGTAATTTGTTAGGTTTTCCTTTTTTCTTTGTAATCCTTCCTCATAACTTTTTCGGTTAGTTTTGTTGTTTTTTCTATTGCATAGATTTATTATGCCAAGAAAAGTGCGTAGCACAATGGAAAATTTTTAGGACGCCAATGTGACAATAATTCACTTAAAAGTTACTATTTATATACCACCCCCTCTATCATTTAACATCCTTCCATGGATTCCTTTCTTCCAAAAAAAGTATGCTTTCGTTTTAAGGTATTTTATGTTTGAGAACAGAAAACTTCTTCACAGCATGTGCCGAAGAAGTAGAAACAAAATTTGAGGATTACACCATTTCCACAAAGAGGGAATATTTATAGAAGAAATGGGGGAGTATATCGGTAGCTAATTCGAGTTGAAAGGAGTCCTATAGACTAACTGAAGGTAGTCTTTATAGAAGGCCTAAAAGGGTCTTTATAGACGAGCTGAAGGGAATCTTTCTAGACGAGTTGAAGGGGGTTTATAGACTATTTCAAGGGAGACTTAAATAAATTGATGGGGAGAATTTATAGACGAGTTGAAGGGCTGAAGGGAGTATTTATAGACGAGCTGAAGGGAGTCTTAGGAGCTGAGTCCAGGGAGTCTATAAATGATCTAAAGTTCAGGTAGTATTTAGAGACAATCTGAAAGTCAGGAAGTATTTATATGTTATCTGTATATCATGTAGTCTTAGTAAAGAGAAGGCCAATGAGTTTTTTATGCGAACTGAAGGATCTTCTTATTGATGGACTGGCGGACAATCTTCATAGACTTTATATAAGAGCTACAGATGCAGTTGCATATTTTCCGATATCTTCGATTAAAACCGTGTCCTTCATCTTATTATATATTACATATTTTCCCCATTGAAATGGTGTACGAAACGTTTTACCTTAAGTGGCATCGGATATGGTCGATACGTTGGTTATAAAAGAGATATATTACTCTAACTCCGTTTGGTATCTTTGGTAAAGACTTTTGGGCGTCTCTCTATATTAGAAGCGACTTAATCTTAATGGATTGTTGAAGGTGGTATTCAGTTCGTTTCATTTATCTATGATTTTTCTTTATCTATTTTCTAAAAAAAGAAAATTTAAGTTGTGCTGCAAAATTAGATTTTAAGTTAGGATACAATTATTATTAAAGGAGTATTCCTCTTGAATTGTAGTAATGATTTCCTATTGCAGTATGTTCGGTGAAATAATTGCATTTCTATCACAGCTGCATCCTTTGGTGACAATGATTTTTGAAAATTTCATGCATAAATTTGCATTTTAAGTACAGACATGCACTCAGGTCAATGCTATACATGTAAATTTTCACATTCGTATATATTTCTTTGTATGTCTATGTATAAGGTTTATTTAATGTTAAACCATTTGATTTAATTTTAGTAAAAAAACCTAACATATAAATTAAATTATTTATTCATTAATAAAAAACTCTTCAAAGGGTTTTCAATGATAACTGCTTTGTACTTGCCAAATTCCTATAATTGTTAATATTGTATTTGCAACGAAAGCTTCACTGCAAAACAAAATAGAGTTCATGGTCTAAAAGGCGGCTAAAATATTAAAATACCAAAGATGGGGAGAAAACCATGTCAAAATATGAACAATATCGAACATTTTTCCGGAATGTCAAATTAAACCCAGATGGCGATATCGCGATTTATCGAACATTATCTACAAAAATGCTTATCATTCTCCTTGAATTGAGGTTTTTCACCAAGAAAATTACAAAAAGCTCAAACATACTGAAAATAGGAGCTTTATCAAAATATGAACCAATATTGGAATTTTGTACAAATATGTTTATCACCCTTCACCTGAGAAATGATGGTTAGAGTGTATGAGTGTATCCCGCCTACATAACGGTGCCCAGTCCTGCATTTCAAATGACTTGATCACTGTTATTTTTATTGCGAAAACTCACCAGATCTTAAATATATCTCCGATCGGCTTTAACATGGCGAAGCCAACATAATCTTGGTCCCTCTTTCATCTCAATTGTGGACACTGACCCCCCTTGTGTCACCTGGGGTAACTATTTTCATCATCCGTTGAAATAGTGAGCTGATATGTGCCGCGAGTTCGCCCATAAGAACTAAGATAAGTGAAAAAAGTATTAAGTTTGACGGGGCCGAACTTTGAATACCCTCCGCTATAGGATACTTGCAATGAAAATATGGGGAACATACCAAAAAGTGGACCTATAGCGATAATTCTACAAACCGATTTATGTACACCAAATACAAATTTCAGCAATTTTTAATGGAGATTTTTCTGAAAATCTGAAAACCCCAAAACGTGGGTTGATATTGTTAACGAATGATAGATTAAAAAATCTTCAAACTATTGCAATTTAGATTGCAATGTTATATAAGGCTATTTCGAACACAATATTTTAGTTTTGTATCTCAATTCTTTTCTTCAAGAGGTATCATTATATGGAGGAGATAGATGCCTAAATGACTGAAGATATATTTCTAGTTTTTATCACTATATCTTTAGAAGGCGGAATGATTTCAACAGATGGTTAAATCGTCTTAGAATTCGAAAATCTTCTTCATCAATCTTATTTGCGCCCATGCTCCGACGGAAGGCACAGATGATTGGTCTGTTCATACATATTTTACGAGCGCCTAGAAACAACATGTGACCGCTGCCCTCACCTTGACATTCATATTCTACTAGGAGATTTTAATGCAAAATCGGAAGAGAATGCGGCTTCAGACTCAAATCCACTATATACCACATTTTCACACTGCGACAAATCCTGAAAAGGCCCACGAATATACATCGACACATTCCACCTATTCGTCGACTACAAACCTACGTTCGACATTCCTGCAAAATTAATACAGCTATACAGGACAACTTTAACTGTCACTAGGTCAGCAGTTAAAGTCGGAAAAGACCTTTCGGAGCCTATCATTACCTTACTAGGATTCAGACAAGATGACAGTTTGTCGTGTGACCTTTTCAATATGCTCTGTACACCAAACAGCATATGTTACTGGTCTACGCCGACAACATCGACATAATGGGTCGAACATTGCGGGCGGTAACAGCCACTTTAGATCAAATTGAACAAGTGGGACTGGCAGTTAACGATTTTATATACCTCGGTACCGCGATAAATAAAAACTAATGACATAATTTTTGAAATTCGGAAAGGGTTAGTGTTGGCCAACAGATACTACTATGGTCTAAGTAAGCAGTTTAAAAACAAGTTTACCTCCCGCCTGACCTGTATGGATCTGAAGCATGGGTACTTGCGCAAACAGATGATGCAGCTCTTGCAGTGTTTGAGAAAAAAATTCTTCGAAAGATCTATAGACCGATCTGCGTCGACGGTGAATATAGCCGTCGAATGACCCATATAAAAGCGAGCCAACGCAGAAGGGAAAGGCCACGAATAAAACGTGAACCAAAATATTCCATTAAAAATACCAAACATCCTAAAATATTGGGAGCTCTATCGTGATATCAATAAACGGGCGAACATAGCTAAATCGATCAAGAACGGTGAAATAACTATTTTATCAGTCTTCGTATTCGAGGTGTTGCAAACGGAATGACGGAATACCCCACGATATGCTCATCTAAATGACAATACCCTGCTTTGCCTAATTAACGGCGTTCAATCTGTATAGAATACATGGCTCTTTCTAATTAACGACGGATTCTACTACGTTCAGACCACTTAAATAACGACGGCCAATCCTTTAGGAGGAGACTAGTTTCGAAGTTAACCTGTCGGTAGACCAAATTCAAATCTGTACTAAATCTGCACACTCAATTCCTTCCTTCCTTCGGGAGATAGCTTCATTACAACAGACGCAAGGGCATGGCTAGTCCATCTTAAAATGTTACCCTGATTAAGAATTCATATACATTACAGGATCGGAAAGGAATATTTTAATGAGTTAGAAATAAAATGACTATTTATTATATAATGGTGAATAGTATAAAATTCATGGCATATTTGAATTTGGGTTATAGGGTTCCTCATTCTCTTAACTTTGAATAGGTTTTTTTAATAAATTTATTTAAAGTACCTTCAAATTTAAATCAGAATTGAACTCCCATTTCCCCGACTTTTGTCTTTCGTCCTCGCAAAAATTTCATGCATAAATAAAAACTCAACAATCCGGAATGAAATCAAATCAAATCAAATCACATTTTGACGAATAAACTCTGAATTGATTTAATCATTCGTGGGCAATTACATTAATGGCATGTCCTCCGACACAGCTATTCGTGTACTTCGCGTGTTTGTGTGTACGGCTGTGCGTGTGCCTGTGTTGAATGAATTGATGATGATGACGACGACGACTTGTGTGTGGCGACTTTTGAATGTCCTGACAATTTCAGTCATTTCATTCTATGTGAGTGGCAACATTTGGCCTTCAGCATAAATCACAACACTCGAAATGTCTAACCAAAGGACATTTAACTTAAAAAAGAGAAACACAAGAACATGAGCAAAAAAAAAACTTTGAAGTATCTTTCTGCTAAATATCCTCCAATGGACTTATTTCTTCTTCCATTCATGTTAAAACGATTTGACAACGAAACGAAGTGAATGAAAGAAAAAAATCTGAAAAGTTTGTTTGATTGTTCTGCGACTAATTCGCAAATTGACTACAAATTATTGAACAATTTAGCTCAAATCAACTAAACAAGTAGCTGAAGAACGCAAGGGATAAAAATACAACAACAATAACAAACATTTCAAAGAAGGACATTCAGAATCAATGGAACGAGCTGTCCTTTTTTCAAGTGTATTGTCATCGACTGCGATAAAGACAATTGAAATAAAATACGAGAAAAATGAAAAAGTCAATTTTTCATTTTCTGTGCCAAGAAAGAAATCTTCATGGATGGAAGAATAGAATGGATAGATATGACACCACGCACTCGAACAATTTTGAAAAAATTACCAATTGGCTATCGATTAAAGTGAAGTACCCTACCTTACATACCTTACACAACTACAATAGATCTAAACAAGTATAAAATATTCGATCCATTTGATACAGAACGTGACATTCATCCAAAATGTCTACTATCGGTCCATGTACGCAGACGGAAGGTATAGGTATGACATTTGACCACACTTTTCTGCGAACGTATTTGCCCAAAACAAATGGTACAATTTTTAGTACAGCTAATGTTGGTATATACACTATGATCAGGTCCAAATCCTTTTCATACAATTTGAAGTCAATTTATAAATGTCCGTCCGTCTTTAAGGCGGACGGAGTCTCTAAAGGAGTAAGTGATTTCATCCCAAATTTGCACATCGTAATATTTCTTCCAAACTTAGTTAAAGTTCGAAGAGGATGAATATCGGTCCATTCCTTCGGGTACCTCCCCCACAAATGGTCAAAATTGTGCTAAAATTTATTTAATAATATCATGCGAATGGACTACCCAATTTTAACCAAAATTTGTACAACATATTTTCTTTACAAGTCCGAAGATGGGATCAATTGGTCCTCTGCTTCTGGTACCTCCACCATAAATGATCAAAATTTTCAATATTTATACATACAATATTAGGCAAATGGAAGATCCGATTGGAAATAAACATTCTCATCCATTCGTACAACATGGCCTAGCCACCGTAGTTCCTGCAGTTTAATACGACTGTCTATGTCGATGGTAAAGCTCGTGGTTCATTAGACGCCGATACTCACCGTCGGCCCATAGATCTTTCCGAGAATTTTTTTTTTTCAAACACTTCAAGAGTGTTCTGATCCGTACACCAGCACGGGTAGTATCAGCGTCTTGTAGTGTGTGAGTTTGGTCTGGTGAGAAGTGGCCTTATTTCTAAACTGCTTATATAGACCATAGTAGCATCTGTTGGCCAAAACTATCCTTCTCCGAATTTCAAAACTGATGTCATTAGTTTTATTCATGGCGGCTCCGAGATATAGAACATCGTTGTTTACCTCGAAGTTGTTCCACAGTTGATCCTCGTTCGGTATTGAATGTATTATTCGTGTGTCTCTTCCAGGATTTGGTGCAATATGAAAATCTGGTCTATGGTGGATTTGCCAGGTCTGAAGCCGCATTTGTATGGTTCAAACGTGTCAAAACTGCCCAGAATACCGAATAATGGGGGATACCTTTCTATGGGGACTATCGTAAAAAGTGGACCGATATATTCAATACCAAACATTCTAGGAGCAATAGCAATGTATGTGCAAAATTTCAAAGTTCTATCTTAAATATAAGGAGCTCTATCGTGATTTCAGCAGACAGACGACATTTTTAAATCGACATATAATGTTATTCTTATTAAGAATGAATATACTATCCTCAATGACTTCTTGTCTCGGAAACATCAGCTTACCAATTGTCGACGAGGAGTTTGAGATTCCATCTTTGCCAAGATTCTTGAGTTCAGTCAGTTCGTTTTTGAGGGTTTGTGGTTGACAGCTAAGCCTGAGAAACTCATTGATGCACCGAGATATCAACAGGGCTCCTTTCGAATACACCACTATCCTAACCGTAAAACATTAATGAACACGAGGTCCCCTAACAACCCAACGTAAATCAAGTAACAATAAGGGACAACTCACCTAAAACTTTATGTAGAATTGGTGATATTGGGACGCAAATTGAGTCTCAACCACGGACCATTTTCTCCGAGACTTTCCCCTAACTGCCCACTACTGCTTATGTTATACGCAGTTATCCAGTTATTAGATTGACACATCCTTGTATCCTTAAGAAGGTGGTCGATACTCGTCATCAGTACTCAGCTCCTTATATGTCGTTACCAATTGTCGGCGAGGAGCTTGAGATTCCATCTTTGCCAAGATTCGCAGACCTTCTTGCCATATTTGATGATTCTTCTTGATGATTATTCTTCAGTCAGTTCGTTTTTGATGGTTTGTAGTTGACAGCTAAGTCTGACAAACTCATAGATGCACCGAGATATCAACAGCCCCTTTCGAATACATCGGTATCCTAACCATAAAACCCTAATGAACACGAGGTCGACTAACACCCCAACGTAAAGCAGGTAACATTAAATGACAACTAACCTAAAACTTTATGTAGAATTGGTGATATTGGGACGCAAATTGATTCTCTTCCCTTACTGCCCACTACTGCTTATGTGATTCGCAGTTATCCAGGGCAACCTGTTGTAGTTGCGACAGATTGACTAAAGTTATTTCCTGAAAATATGTGTAGAAAAACGATGAACACTTTATTATATTCCGACCTTGGATGTATCAGAACGGATCGGGTTTGTCTATGAACTAACTTGTCCGAAATTGCATGAGGATATTGATTTACGGCTTCATTGCTTATGTAGCCGTTTATGTCTTCAGAGACCGCCTGTTGATGCACAAATTTCACCGACGATCTGTTCTGTCGTCTTCGATACCTTCGCGATAGCACCTGAAGTACTGACAGATGTGTCGCGTAGATGGATCAGTCATCACTGTCTGATGTTAAGAAAGTTTCCTTGTTATTGCTCTAGAAGGTGCCAGCTTTTACAACTTTATTCCTAGCTTTCCCCTCCTAGTTAATCTAAGTGAAGAGTTAGGAGAAGTAAAGGATGTTACCGAAAACTATTACTAGAATTTGTAGATTATGGCCTATGGTGATACGCTTACCTTCGACGGAATGTTCATGATCTAAATAATCTTATCGAGTCCAGGAAAGAAAAAAACTAACACGACTGACTTTGCGTTGGGTAATTTAAGTTTGCTCTCCTGGAAGAAGTTTGTGATGGTGGCTAAATACCGAAAAATTTCGTACTAACGTCCGTATTGACGCCTGGTTCTATATATCAACGCTTCAGAGAAACATATAGCACAATCACGGTTTTGCAAGAAATAACAATTAAGATTACGAATGACCTTAATCTGCGACGACCACCAGAACGGACCATTGTGGCAGCCTAAGGTCCGTCAATTGTCTGTATATTTTAACTTTTTGGTATATTTCCCATATATATAGATATTGCGTGTTTTGCGTGAGTGTTTTCATCAGGCCGTTCCACTTTCGAAGCAAATAAAATCAAAAACCAGTGAGTGGAGCAGCAACTACCACGGAACTCTAACTTTCTGCGGATGTTTATTCCGAGCCAGGGGAATGTTTCGTGATATTTGCACCCTTTTGCCCGATTGAAGGTCAACACATCTCTTCCTTACACTGACATATGTTCCGAATATTACTAATATTCAGTACAGCCCTTGTCCAGATTCCCTTCACCGTGAGGTGTGTTGTGATGTTCGGCTTTCAATTGTGGTCTTCATTGCCCAAAACCCATTCTACATGCAAAATTTCGTGAAGATTGGTCCATAACTGTGGCCGGACACACATGTCTAGATCGACTCACTTAGTCGAAATATGACGATCGGTATACTTAAAGGTGGGTCTAGGACCAATAGTTTGCAGCATTACACACTCTTGGGGCTGCACAAAGCTATAATACCCTAACAACTTAGTTGTGTATGATACGATTAGTCTTTTTGGCTGCCAAGATTTTGATATAGGCATTTAATTCTATGAAATTTTACAACACATATATCAAGTGTTTATTCCTGACTACTAACGATTTAGTTCTCAAAAGGGTCCAATTTTATCTACAGACCTATACCACAAACAATCCCGCCCTGTGTAGTGATTGATACAAATTCGTTATTGCCCAGTTAACAAACAATGCAATAACTTCTTCACCTAACAAATGGCCAAACATTTCTTCCTCTGCTCCTTTTTCCTTTTACTTCTTCTTCCGAACCAAAAATAACCATAAAGAAAGAATAATTGAAATGTTTGTTGCTGGTCGGTCTATCGGTCGGTCATACATTGCGTCTGAGACCTATTGACGACCTTTATCTGGTGGTCATAAACAATAATCTTTGTTGGCAGAGGAAGTCACAACTTTGCTATGGCCCGGTCGATGGACAAACGTACGCCATCAATGATCCATGGGCCACTCTGGACTAAGGATACTTGAATTAACGGATGTATCAATAACGGAAGCAAGGGTCATTCATTTAAATGTTGTCAGAACAAGTTTGGCAAACTTCTTTAAAGTAGTTTCGCACTAGAAATACTTTTGAGAAAAAAAAACTTCATCACCTCCCGAATCGTATTCTTCACTTTGTGTGTAATTGGTTGTTGCCGTTTGGGAGGTAGATATGACTGGGGCGTTGGGTTTTATGATACCTACACATAAAGATTGTATGTTTGTTACCTTTTTTCTCAAATTGTTAGACGTAAGCAAAAAATGTTCGTCGTTGTATCCAGTGAACATGTCTATGACGGTGTGCGTTTTGGCGCCAGTGTGTCGTTAGAATATTTTTTTTTCTTTTTTGCTTTTGTTTTAATCGCTGAAAATTGGTGCTTCCTTTTAAGTTTTTGGTTTTGTAGTTTGCGGAAGAAAAAAAGAATGGAAATTCGTACGACTTTTTTATAGAATTTAAGAAAAAATGAAAAATACGCCCGACCTTTATAGATGAGGGTCAAAATGTCCATAAATACTGTTTCATAAAAGCTCCCTTCAGTTCGTCAATAAGGACTACCTTTAATTCACCCAAAAGATATCCTCCAGCACGTCTACAACGACTCCATGTCCTGCAGCTTGTGTATTAGGACTTCATGGCCCACACTTCGACTATAAAGACTCATAGACCTCGTCTATGAAGACCCTCCGAGCTTCAGTTCGCTTTTAACGACTGAAGCTCCCTGGCCTTCAGCTCGACTATAAAGACTATCTTCAGCTCGTCCTTAAAAACTCCCATGATCTTTTGAACTGAAGCCTCTTATAACGACAAGCTGGCCTTAAGCTCGTCTATAAATATACCTTGGCCAGCTACCCCTCGTCTATGAAAACCCTCTGAGCCTTAAGCTCGTCTATAAAGATACCTTGGCCAGCTACCCCTCGTCTATGAAGACCCTCCGAGCTTCAGTTCGCTTTTAACGACTTCCTTACCTTTAGCTCATCTATAAAGACTCCCTGACATGTAATTCCTCTTTAAAGACTCCCTGGCCTTCAGCTCGACTATAAAGACTATCTTCAGCTCGTCCTTAAAAACTCCCATCATCTTTTGAACTGAAGCCTCTTATAACGACAAGCTGGCCTATAAAGATACCTTGGCCAGCTACCCCTCTATAAAAACACTTCAGCTCTATAAAGTTCCCTGGCGTTCATATCGCCAATTAAGACACCACAGCCTTCAGTTTTTCCGTAAAGACTGCCAAGAATTCTGTTCGTCTGTAAAGACTTCCTTCAGTTCGTCTTTAAAGACTCGATCTGAAGGGAGCTCGTCTATAGAAGACTCCCTGCTTCAGCTCGTCTATAGAAGACTCCCTGGCCTTCAGCTCGTCTATAGAAGACTCCCTGCTTCAGCTCGTCTATAGAAGACTCCCTGGCCTTCAGCTCGTCTATAGAAGACTCCCTGGCCTTCAGCTCGTCTATAGAAGACTCCCTGGCCTTCAGCTCGTCTATAGAAGACTCCCTGGCCTTCAGCTCGTCTATAGAAGACTCCCTGACCTTCAGCTCGTCTGTAGAAGACTGGCCTTCAGCTCGTCTATAGAAGACTCCCTGGTCTTCAACTCGTCTATAAAAGACTCTCTGCTTCAGCTCGTCTATAGAAGACTCCCTGCTTCAGATCGTCTATAGAAGACGATTCAACTCGTCTATGAAGAATTTTACAGACGACCTGAAGGGAGTTTTTAAAAAGAAACCCTTATTTGGACTCAGGGGCGTTCATTATTGTCCTAGTTGAACATGTCCCAACCTTCATCCACTAAATTAACCTCAATGACGTTGTGGCCTTAAATTATATTTGTCTGTCATAAATTTCATACTTCATCAAAAATATAAATAGAAGCTTTTTGTGTTAAATCCTTGTTATCCTTTAAACAACTTATTTCGAATGCAATAAATGAAGTCCTCGCTGCATGCGGAACACACGCACACAGACACACCATTATATGTCCTTAACAAAAAATACAAAAAAGAAACAAAAACGAAACAAAAAAATAAAATCTCTCTGATTATGAACACAATGTCCTCCGGATTTTGGTAGCTAAACAGTGAATGCAACAGGCAGTCAGTCCGTCAACAATCGGGTAGTAAAGCCAACACAAGGACACAATAACCGAATGAATGAATGGATGATGGCGCTCGGCAAGGATACCATTGAAATGCATGCAGCAATTCAAATAAATTGCAAACAATTCCAGTTGAAATTGTCCTCTGTTGATATGTAGTCTGTGTGTGTGTGCCGCGGGAATGGTGGTGGCGGTGTTGGTGCATCATGGCCACAGCCATGAAATACCCTGACAAAGGAATGACGACAACAAACAGCAGCAAGTAACAACACTGAGCATTATATTCATGACGTTGATAGCAGACAATAAAAAATAAAGCGTTTTTTCACTGTTGACGCGTCAAAAGTGGGGTGAACCCCAAATGATGTCGCAGTTGACCTTATAGCCTGGCTGGATGCAAACTCATCCCCACATCTATCCATCCACGGAAACATACAATTATTCCCAAATTAACCCAAAATATACCCCATGCTAAAAAACGAAATCGCTCAATGGTGGCTTATTAACATTTTTTATAACAACGTCACGTTGTGAAGGGCAATTTAGTGGTGGCACAGTGTTCTGAGTTGAAGTTATTAAATACAATTTTTCAAGGACCACAATAAGGCGTGGATTTTTTAAATAATAGTTTTGAAGGACTATCATAAGGCGTAGGTTTTTTAAATAAAATCTTTCAAGGACTATCATAAGGCGTAGATTTTTTAAATAAAATCTTTCAAGGACTATCATAAGGCGTAGATTTTTTAAATAAAATCTTTCAAGGACTATCATAAGGCGTAGATTTTTTAAATAAAATCTTTCAAGGACTATCATAAGGCGTAGATTTTTTAAATAAAATCTTTCAAGGACTATCATAAGGCGTAGATTTTTTAAATAAAATCTTTCAAGGACTATCATAAGGCGTAGATTTTTTAAATAAAATCTTTCAAGGACTATCATAAGGCGTAGATTTTTTAAATAAAATCTTTCAAGGACTATCATAAGGCGTAGATTTTTTAAATAAAATTCTTTCAAGGACTATCATAAGGCGTAGATTTTTTAAATAAAATCGTTCAAGGACTATCATAAGGCGTAGATTTTTTAAATAAAATCTTTCAAGGACTATCATAAGGCGTAGATTTTTTAAATAAAATCTTTCAAGGACTATCATAAGGCGTAGATTTTTTAAATAAAATCTTTCAAGGACTATCATTAGGCGTAGATGTTTTAAATAAAATCTTTCAAGGACTATCATAAGGCGTAGATTTTTTAAATAAAATCGTTCAAGGACTATCATAAGGCGTAGATTTTTTAAATAAAATCTTTCAAGGACTATCATAAGGCGTAGATTTTTTAAATAAAATCTTTCAAGGACTATCATAAGGCGTAGATTTTTTAAATAAAATCTTTCAAGGACTATCATTAGGCGTAGATGTTTTAAATAAAATCTTTCAAGGACTATCATAAGGCGTAGATGTTTTAAATAAAATCTTTCAAGGACTATCATAAGGCGTAGATGTTTTAAATAAAATCTTTCAAGGACTATCATAAGGCGTAGATGTTTTAAATAAAATCTTTCAAGGACTATCATAAGGCGTAGATGTTTTAAATAAAATCTTTCAAGGACTATCATAAGGCGTAGATGTTTTAAATAAAATCTTTCAAGGACTATCATAAGGCGTAGATGTTTTAAATAAAATCTTTCAAGGACTATCATAAGGCGTAGATGTTTTAAATAAAATCTTTCAAGGACTATCATAAGGCGTAGATGTTTTAAATAAAATCTTTCAAGGACTATCATAAGACGTGTATTATTTAAAATTTTTTAAATTCGGAAACATGATTGTTTGCTGGCAGTCTATTTATATTACTTACTTAGCTGGCTTGTGACAGAACTTTCGTTCCAAGCCAAGCTTAGAAAAGATTTCCAGGCGCGTCGGTCTTTTGCGCAGTTTTTCCAATTTGAAAGACCATTTTCGGCGATGTTGTCTTCGACTTGATCTTTCCAACGTATTCGTGGCCTTCCCCTTCTGCGTGAGCCATCGGCTGGTTCGCTTGTATATGCCTTCTGGGCTGGGGCATCTTCATTCATTCTCACAACATGACCTGCAGCTGCAGCTCAATACGTCTAACAATGCCGATGTCCGAGAATAGCTGGTACAACTCATGGTTCATTCGACGCCGATATTCACCGTCAACGCAGATCGGCCCATAGATCTTTCGGAGAATTTTTCTCTCAAACACTCCAAGAGCTGCCTAATCTGCTTGCGTAAGTACCCATGCTTCAGATCCGTATAACAGCACGGGTAGTATCAGCGTCTTGTAGAGTGTGAGTTTGGTCTGGCGGGAGGTGGCCTTGCTTTTGAGTTGTTTGCTCAGACCATAGTAGCGTCGATTGGCCATTACTATCGTTCTCCGAATTTCAAAACTGATGTCATTCGTTTTATTTTTGGCGGTACCATAAATATATAAAATTTTTGACTGCCTCGAAGCTGTAGTTCTCAAGTTCCACAGTCTACAGGACGTATTGCGCGTTGATACCATCAGCTTGGTCTTTTCGCCGTTTACTGCCAGACCCACTTTGGTTACCGCTCTCAATGTTCGACCCATTATGTCGATGTCATCGGCGAAGGCGAGTAACATGTGTTGTTTGGTGTACAGAGTGATATTTCTATTCACTTTTGCCTCTCGTATGACCTTTTCCAGCAGGTTGTTAAAAAGGTCACACGACAAACTATCACCTTGACTAAATCCTCGTTCGGTATTAAAGGGCTCCGAGAGGTCCTTTCCGACTTTAACAGCTGTCTGCAGGATAACGCATAGCCAAATTATTTTAGCAGGAATGCCAAACGCATACATGGCTTTATACATTTCTGAACGGATAGGGCTGTCGAAAGCGGCTTTATAATCAACGAATAGGTGGAATGTGTCGATGTGTTTTTCGTGAGTGTTTTCCAGGATCCAGCATCTGACCACCAGTCTTGAATAGTTCGGCTTGTAACTCATCGGCACCTGCTGCTTCATTATTATTCAGCCGATTGATTGCTGTTCTGACTTCATTTTGGCTTGGTGGTATATACTCTATACCGTCATCTATTATTGGTTCTGGGGTATCCACTTCACTGCTACTATTTGATACCAGAAGTTTTTCAAAATGCTAATCCAGATCCTCAGCACGCTGTCTGTATCTGTCACCTGGATACCTTCTTTATCTCTAAAATAGGATGTGCCTTCGGTTTGGTGTTTTACCCGTTGGTAGAATTTTCGGACTTCATACTGACTCCTGTATATCTCGATTTGCTCACGCTTTTCTTGCTCTTTCTTCTTTTTTCTGAAAATACGTTTCTCCTCTCTCCTTTTGTCCCGATAGTTCTCCATAGCATTACGTGTTGCTACAGTCCGCAGGGTTGCCCTATACGCTGCGTATTTCATATCAGTAGCATTACGACACTCCTGAGCGTACCACGGATTTCTTGATGGTGGTCTTTGGTACCCAAGTGTTGCTTTTGCTGCAGTTTGTAGGGAGTTGGCAATTTCTGCCATTGTGCTTCTATATTATTATCGGGACAAGGGCTGCTTTCGTTAAGCAGTTGGGTAAGTTGAGCGGAGTAGGCTTCTGCTATCTGTTGTGTTTGCAGCTTTTCGACGTCAAATTTCCGTGTTATATTAGATCGCACCTTTGATGCTAAATTAAGACGGGTGCGTTCCTGGGCTGCCACAAGGTAATGGTCCGAATCGATATTCGCTCCCCGGATCGATCACAACATGATCTATTTGATTTATCATTGTTCGATCGGGAGAAATCCAAGTGGCCTTGTGTATATTGAGATGCTTGAATCTGGTGCTGCTAACTATCAACCTCATGCCGTTGTCTGATGTTTCTTCATGGTGGCTGAATTTTCCGACGGGGGCCAAAGATATTTTCATTTCCGATTTTTGTATTAAAATCTTCTAGCAGAATTTTAATGTCATGGCCAGGGCAACGATCATATGTTATTTCTAGGCGCTCGTTAATATGTCTTTGGTCTGTTCATATTTATCTTCGGTCGGAGCATGGGCACAAATGAGACTGATGTAGAAGAACTTCGCTTTTATACGGATTATAGCAATTCACTCATCTACTGGAGTGAATCTGGAGACGAGGCCTTTTAATCTCCTGTTAACCATAGATCCGCAGTCAAATTCATGTCTCGTTTCATGGCAGCTATAATACAGCGCGTAATCATCTGATTTACTTACGCCAGTCCCTTTCCATCGCCTTTCCTGTAAGGCAATAATATCGGTTTTGTACTTCTTGAGTACATCCGCCAAAGCGAACACTGCGCCTGTTCTGTACAACGTACGCACCGCAATATGCGAATCTGCATATTGCGGTACTTTATACGTTTGCGGGGATCGTCAACATTAGGGGGGTTTGGTTCTCTTTTTCTTTGCTTTTTCATAGTAGGTTGGGTTTTCCGAGAGTGGGCAACTGACCCGACACCTCATCCCATTTTTTTATAGTTCTTATGGGTGAACTCGCGGCACATATTAGCTCACTATTTCATCGGGTGATGAAAATAGCTCCCCAGGTGGAACCGCGGGGTGGTTAGTGTCCACAATTGAGATGAAAGAGGGACCAAGATAAGCGTGGGCTTCGCCATGTTAAAGCCAATCAGAGCCGTTGCTTGGTATCTATCATCCCCTTCGCCACCCAGTATATTTATATATCAAATCCAAAATACTGTCCCTGTTGCTATTTTGTGTGCTTGTCGAAAAATCTGCTGTTTCCTCATTGGAATGTCAATTGCGTGGCATTTTAATGTGATTACTCTTCATATGGTGGTGTACTGATTTTGTCACTTCAACGCCAGGCCAGGACTTTATACAGAGTTTCAAATTTCATGCAATGAGCCACAACTACAACAAACATCCAAATTCCCAATAAAAAAGCTCTCCTCAAAAAAGGAGGAACAAAGTGTTTCAATCGTGACTCGTGTATAATTTAATTCCTAAAGTCTGCAGTGTTTTAAATTTTTTAGTTGTCATATGGATAAAGGTCGTGGGGCTGTTAGAGCAACATTGGCAGAAGGACACAGAGCCGATTGCCATATTGTGGATTTGCTATTTTGCTGGGGTAGAAGTTGCAGGTGGTGGGTATACGGGAAGTTAAGAAAATAAATAAAAGTGATGTGTTTCATGTGTTCTGGCCAACCTGCTGTGATGGATTCAATTTAATATTATGAACCGAAAGCAAATACTTGTACATCTTCCAAAAAGAGATAATCAAAAATTTGCTACACCACACACACATACATCCCTTTTTTCTTTCCTTGATATACAAATTGCACATTCAAGCGGCACAAATTTCGTTCATATGCCAACCTCACTCTCCGAACACCACCTTTACCTAGGCCAACAAGATTTGTTAAAGTAGGAAAAAAGGATTTGTTTCCTCTGTTAGCCATAATACTCGAGTGCAAGAGATATTGGTTATACATGTTCGGAACATGTGTCGACAATGGCTTTATTTCACACACTAAATTTGTTGTTCGTTTTTTTCCGAACAAAGCGAATCCATTTAATTGAAATTTATTATCGTTTTCTTTTTTGGGAGATTTTTAAAATTTCCAGTCGAATTTTCTTTATTTTCCCTAAAAAATTAAAGAGTTTCATCGAAGTGGTATCTGGTCTATTAATTTGTAGTATCCGTGAATAGTTATCGTCATGACTCAGCAGTCTATGGAAATAATTAATCTTGATATTGTCTCTATTGAAACTATCCAAGTTTAACACCATAGAAATTCAACGACGATTACCTTCCACAAAAGAACTCAATATTAAATCCTTACAAATGATGTTTAGAATTGACAGCACATAAGAATACAGTTGTGTATGTAATTATAGCACAGCTTCAGTATTTTTTAGGACCATCCTTACCATAACCCTGAATTTTAATATTTGTAAGGTAAAAAGTCAAATACAATTCTTAAGGAATACTACCGGAAGCGTGTAATCCCACGGCAGCGGGTTTTTGGGATACAGGATCGAAACTATTTAGTTTTGGTAGCAACCTGTTTCCGGATTCATTTGATCCGCTCCTGGACCTAACAAAAGCTCCCAACCTCAGATCAATGTCGGTGAGATGTAATCGGAGTGAAGTGGGTACACTTCAGGAGCTTTTACGGTTTGACCCGATTTCAAAACTACAGTTAACGGTATCACATTGACTCGTTCTTCCACAGCGCGGAATACGAACCTCCACTGCAGTCTACTCCACAACAACCCAATCTGCAGCATTGAACACCACATCTTGTTGTTCCTACTCCTCGATGTACATCATTTCTGCAATTTAATTGCAACGGTTCCGAGGGAAAAAACAGTAAATTTTATAAAATAACATTTTGGTCGCGACGTTGCAGGAAATCAAACTCAATGGCAATACAGTGTTTGCAAGGTTCTGAGGAAGGATTGCACCAGAAGAGGAGGTGTGGTCCAACGTTCTTAATACACGCTCTGTTCAATTCAAACCTATCTCGCGTGAGCTAGACTCCACTTACCCATACATGGAATATTTAGGGGTAGCAGTTAAATGTGGTACAGCCGAAGTAGAGGAAATTAACGTATATATATTCCGACATACGTTAGTTTTCTATTGGAGGGCAATAACCATCTGCTATAAGGGGACTTCAATGCACACCATGAAATGTGTCATTCCGTCCTAGGTAATGAATATAGAGGAACAGTGCTGACAGAGCAAATTAATTGCTACGGTGAATTAGGACCCCCATAATAATAAGGGATAATACCACCTTTCGAATAATACCACCTCTCCCATAATTCACTCCATTAGCATCCCACCTTACTTCATCACCTCTGAGCACCGCCTTTCCTTATCCATAGGTGAGACAACTCACAGATTTTCAGCTAGTTTTCAAACATCGTTTAAGAGGACTTTTCATGGGACAAAATTGTAGCTGCATCCGCTAACATTATTTCTGCTGGTCAAATGACAGAGATGAGACCTAATTCCCAAGTAGAGGCAGTTGGACTAGCAAATGAACATGAGGAGTAAGGTCAATCATATCCCGCAGAGTCAGAGAACTCCAGTTAGAGGTCAGCAAATTAGTTGCGGAGCATAAGCTGAATAAATGGTTAGAGAATCTGAAGAGTTGCAATATTGGAACCGGTATAAGTACACTTTGGGCAACGATTATGTAGCTCTTGAACCCTGCTAAGAAAAATGACAGGAATTTAGTCACAATTAACGAAGATAATGTGACTGATCCGAAGAATGTGATTATCTCACTCGTTCTTACTCGGCATAACTCAGGGTCAGGGAACTCTGGTTGAATATAAACCCTCTCAGGAGTTGCAATATTGGAACCGTTAAGAATGGGTAAGGGTTAAGTCGCTCTCTGTCTCTGAACGGAAGAGTGTGGTTAGCTTCGTCTTTCTTACCCGGTATGTCAGAGGGTCGGGGAGCTAACATCGAACGCCAGCAGATTAGTCTTGGAAAAATGGTAAGAGCATCAGAAGTGTTGCAAAATTGGAACCGGTGTGAATAAACTGTGGGAAACGTTTAAGTCACATTTAACGAATACACTGTGTCGAGTATCCCGGAAGTGACAGGGCGATGCGAAATGTACATCGTCGGAATCTCTATGGTAATGCTGAAACAGTATAGGACTAAAGTTCTTAATCTGTCAATTGTCACCCACATCGTTCCCGAAACCTGGACAATTGTTAGGTTGTTGTTGTTGGATTGTCTGGTTCCTCTATCTCCAAAATTGAGACGGTTGCACCATCCTGATCTTAGTTGAGCTAAGAATACTCGTGTTTGTTGGGGCAGCTGCTTCTCCTCCGCTGCGATGGTGTATTCACACGATATTGCTCTACTGCCTGAGTGCCTGAGCGACTGCGTTTATGTTAATGCCATTCAGACCTGGTTAATAGGCTTCTTGATCTAGAGGTTCACGCTTATATCTTTGGACCTCTTCTTCCTGAGCGTAGCACTTACATTCGCAAACCACAATGGTGCCGCATAGCTTACCACTGACCGGCCTATTGCTTTATAAGAGTTAACAAGACTTCTTGGCCAGCGCCCGAAGTGCTGCCGGCGACCGACTTGAGGACCTTGTTCCTGGCAGACGACTTTAAAAAGCTATCGAACGTTTCTCCCAGTATTTTGGGGTAGTTTGTGGTCGGAATCAGTTCTACATCGACCATTATGTTCTTCATTTCAGCCGTCTATGCGGTGAACACTGTGGCTGTTGATTTTGTGGCGGATATTTGCATATTCCTTAGATGAAAGAAGTTTAACCTCTCACAAATGTCATCAAAATTGGACACGACACCATTATCGTACATTACGATCTTTATGCCGTCCAATGGTTGTGGAATATCAAAAAGGTAGAGGTTAAACATTTCACATCCTCCTTAGAAACTCCCTGTTTCACTCTACGGGGTTTAGACTTCTTATTGAATTCCACACACGACTGTCGTCCGCACATATAGTTGATTATCCGACATTTCAAACACAGTCGTAGATTTGTCTTCTTGACATGGTTGACGGTATCGAACACCTTCTATAGGTCAAGTGCCACCATAAGTTAAGTACTCTTCAGGAACTATGTGGGTGGTTAACGCCAATTTTATGGCTGATGTTAAATACACCTAAGTCTGTTTTTACACGGTAGATTGTTTGTACGCGCTAAAGGGGAATTCACATAAATCTTTAAGCTATCGATGGTTTCAGACTTTTTTCTTTCTTAAATACTTTTTTGTGATATGAACATACATCGCAAAAATGAAATTTGACAAAAAAATTAAGTACATAAAATTTCAAATCGTGCTAAATGGAATAAAATCGTGTAAAAAATTAAAAATACTCAGTTTTTTTCAAACAACTTTCAATTTTCAAACCGTGTTATATCAAAACCGTGTACAAAAAGACCGTGTAAAAACAGACTTAGGTGTACTCAACTCCGGGTTCATCCAGCTGCTTAAGCATTATCATGGATACTCTGTCCGGCCCAACGCTTTAAATGACTCAGCGTTTTTGATGACATCTGCATCGTCCTCCTTCTTAAATTGCGGTGGTACCTCCTCGGCTCAGAGAGCCATTATGCGGCATAGTTCACTGCGGTTGCCGGTTAAAATAAGACGCGCAACTCTTCAGTCATCATTTCTTCCAGGATTCGAGAGTGACATGACGTTGCATTGCTTCAGGTGGTCTAGATACTTTATCTTTTGTACTCGCATACTAGCCTTCAGAGGTAAGTTCTCGCACCCTTGGGACGCCCATTAGCCAGTACCGTTGCCTCTGCTGGAGAGTTTGGTTTTACTTCGGATATTCGACCAGCAGGCAGCAGTAGCGATGATTTTACGAAAATGTCTCTCAGTTACCCGAAGATCTGGCGGAATGGGCAGCACTCTGAAGCGGTGATTGGTAAAACAATCAGGAATGTACGGCGTTCAGAGGTTATAAAATCCCCTAGTATCAGGTAGTTATTACCTTCTAAAAGCGGATTGATATCCGGTAAATACGGCGGTGTACAGCTATTTATCGGCGGTATATACACATTTAGCGTCTCTACCTCGGCAGTTCCACACTTGACTTGACTAACTCATGCGAGATAAGTCTGTACTGGATAGAATGGTGTAATAAGAATGCATGTTCCCCACCTCCGTTTATGGTACGATCCTTCCACACAACGTTGAAATAATGGCAAAGCTGTAAGCTACAGTTCTCGGTCAGCTTTGCTTCCATGATCGCACAATTTCGCTGATTTTGTTGCGAAGACAATCGCAGTTGAACTGCAGGAACGATGCATTCTCTAGGCGCGGAACAGCAATATACGGTGTTAAGTGTAGCGTGTTTTGCTGTCGAGGGGACTGCGCGGGAGTCTCGAATTCCGACGACGTCTCCTGAGGCACGCTGAGAGACGTGATAACTCAGCTTGAAGCGACGTAGCTCCTGGATCCTTTAGTCCAGAACAACCCCGAAAATGCACACATTCCTCGGAGCAGGCATTCCAAGATATAATGCCGCTCCCATGACAAAAATTACGCACAGGTACATGTATTTGCAGAGGTGGCTGCCTCTGGTCGGAGTTCATCTCCGAATCAATCAGAACCTGCCGCAGTGGGTTAAGTTGATCCAGCTGCTGAATCCAGGCAAAGAAACTAGCAAAGATGAATCTCATAGGACGATTTCACTTTTGTAACCAGTCAAACCCAGCATTAGGAAAAGTTTTCCACTTGCGGATCATCAGCATAGGTTCGGTAGAAAACACAGTACAATAACAAGTCGAAAACCTCCACAAGTCGAAAACTAAACCAGAACAAGAACAAGCCATAAGCTTATTTTATAATAATAATTTTTCGAGGACAATAATTAACGTGGATATTTTCCATGCTATTATTCCCCACACAACTGTATTTTTGGATGCTTGAATTGTCGGGTTGTTTGATCGTTACGTAAAAAGTGACAATTAAATAAATCAAGAAATGAGATTATCATGTCAAACATAATAAATACATAATGTCCTAACGGATTTGCCACATCCACCCACATGTACTCACACCCTTTGCGCCACACACTCACACCATGGTGACATGGGTCCTTTTCACATGCTGTGAAGGATTTTCACACACACACATCATCGCCACGTCAAGGAAACCTTGGTAAAACAGGAAAAAAATCGACGTATATCCCAAGAGACAAATGAAGGCTAACCTATAAAAAATATCAAGGATGGAGAAAAATCCTAGAGCTAAAAAATAAACATTGAAAGGATAAGAGTAGAACAACAACAAAAAATAGGAACAGAGGAAGCTTAGTAATTTTTTAAACTTTAGTAATTAAAATGACATCAAAACAGTTGATGGTCAAGCAAAAGGATACAATAAGGACAACATGGAAGTAGAATATAAGTTAGTTTGTTTTTGTATCATGTTCGTTGTTTTTTATGTTGGTAGGTGACATAGCATCGAAGAAGGATATTTAAATAAATAATATGTTCACACTCCTGTTTCTGATACCATGGGAGTTTCAGTGTTTTGATTAAAGCCTCAAACATTTTCAGCGTGACCATTGGTTGGGTTATTTTTTTTTTTTAATTTTAAGACCTGTCATTAGACTACTTGGCACTTAAAATTAGTTCTGGTTTCCACTTTGGTGTTGTTAGTTTAATTAGTTTTGTGGCGGGGCAAAAATAATTGAAGGAATAAAAAAAAAATCGGAAATTGGAAGTGCATTAAAGTACCTATGGAAGAGATGCAGGATAGAATTTCTTTCTCTATAGACGAGCTGAAGGGAGTCTCTGCAGGCGAGCTGAAGGGAGTTTCTATAGAAGAGCTGAAGGGAGTTTCTATAGACGACTGAAGCAGGGAGTCTCTATAGACGAGCTGAAGCAGGAAGTCTCTATAGACGAGCTGAACCAGGGAGTCTCTATAGACGAGCTGAAGCAGGGAGTCTCTATAGACGAGCTGAAGCAGGGAGTTTCTATAGACGACTGAAGCAGGGAGTCTCTATAGACGAGCTGAAGCAGTGAGTCTCTATAGACGAGCTGAAGCAGAGAGTCTCTATAGACGAGCTGAAGCAGGGAGTCTCTATAGACGAGCTGAAGCAGGGAGTCTCTATAGACGAGCTGAAGCAGGGAGTCTCTATAGACGAGCTGAAGCAGGGAGTCTCTATAGACGAGCTGAAGCAGGGAGTCTCTATAGACGAGCTGAAGCAGGGAGTCTCTATAGACGAGCTGAAGCAGGGAGTCTCTATAGACGAGCTGAAACAGGGAGTCTCTATAGACGAGCTGAGTCAGGGAGTCTCTATAGACGAGCTGAAGCAGGGAGTCTCTATAGACGAGCTGAAGCAGGGAGTCTCTATAGACGAGCTGAAGCAGGGAGTATCTATAGACGAGCTGAAGCAGGGAGTATCTATAGACGAGCTGAAGCAGGGAGTCTCTATAGACGAGCTGAAGCAGGGAGTCTCTATAGACGAGCTGAAGCAGGGAGTCTCTATAGACGAGCTGAAGCAGGGAGTCTCTATAGACGAGCTGAAGCAGGGAGTCTCTATAGACGAGCTGAAGCAGGGAGTCTCTATAGACGAGCTGAAGCAGGGAGTCTCTATAGACGAGCTGAAGCAGGGAGTCTCTATAGACGAGCTGAAGCAGGGAGTCTCTATAGACGAGCTGAAGCAGGGAGTCTCTATAGACGAGCTGAAGCAGGGAGTCTCTATAGACGAGCTGAAGCAGGGAGTCTCTATAGACGAGCTGAAGCAGGGAGTCTTCTATAGACGAGCTGAAGCAGGAAGTCTCTAGAGACGAGCTGACTCTATAGACGAGCTGAAGCAGGGAGTCTCTATAGACGAGCTGAAGCAGGGAGTCTCTATAGACGAGCTGAAGCAGGGAGTCTCTAGAGACGAGCTGACTCTATAGACGAGCTGAAGCAGGGAGTCTCTATAGACGAGCTGAAGCAGGGAGTCTCTATAGACGAGCTGAAGCAGGGAGTCTCTATAGACGAGCTGAAGCAGGGAGTCTCTATAGACGAGCTGAAGCAGGGAGTCTCTATAGACGAGCTGAAGCAGGGAGTCTCTATAGACGAGCTGAAGCAGGGAGTCTCTATAGACGAGCTGAAGCAGGAAGTCTCTATAGACGAGCTGAAGCAGGGAGTCTCTATAGACGAGCTGAAGCAGGGAGTCTCTATAGACGAGCTGAAGCAGGGAGTCTCTATAGACGAGCTGAAGCAGGGAGTCTCTATAGACGAGCTGAAGCAGGGAGTCTCTATAGACGAGCTGAAGCAGGGAGTCTCTATAGACGAGCTGAAGCAGGGAGTCTCTATAGACGAGCTGAAGCAGGGAGTCTCTATAGACGAGCTGAAGCAGGGAGTCTCTATAGACGAGCTGAAGGGGATCCACAATATCCATCATGTCCATACATTTTTGAAAAATTTTCGCCTTCGATATCCTTACATTCTAGCCCAGTACACTTACATTGATGTAGGATAAAATTCTCTTTTAATTCGCCCCTCTTTAGTACCCACAATACATGTAACTCTATTGACCTTCGTATAATTTATTTAAATCATTTTATTGCCAATTGACTGCAATTCCTCCATTTGTTCCGTAATCACCCACACATATTGCCCGTATTATATTTTTTATGTTCCTTCCCTTTTTTACCCTCCACCCACTTCATTGCCCAATGTTACATACTTCGCCAGTGGTCAATTGAGGTCGTCGCGCTGGACTAAAACATCATTAATCTTACTTTGATGATGACGATGTGATGTGCGGTAAATCGTTGAACATATGTTGGGATAAAGTCCATGCCTGCAAACCATCTCCAGCATTTCCTTCCTTGCTGCTGCTGCTGTTTCACACCGAAACAAAAATCGATCATTTTTCATGGCATAGCTAATGGGAGTGATTTAAAGGATTTTATTGAGATATTTGCTAAATTTAATTGATTTGGAAAGCAAATTATTTTTTGGGGGGCAAGTGTTTCCTAGCCTACACACAATGTGATAAACATACATATATGTACATATATGAACATATGGATTGTGTAAGTGCCATGGAGAATGAAAATACGTTAGTAAGAGTATACCAGAAATAGATTATTTTTTAATTGGTAGTTAGATTTTTTTACCGGTCGTATTTATTCTGAAAAATATATAGAAAGGACAAAGTATGAAACATCGAAAAGTTAATTGGAATTTAAAACCATGAATGAAAATTTCATATGCAATATTTCTTTTATAACAAAAGGAATTTTGGATGATACGGAATTTCCAACAAGTATAAAAAGAAGTGGTAGTTGTGTAGGGTATCATGTGGTCGGCCCCGTCCAGCTATACTGCTCCGCTCACTGGGTTTTAGGATATTTAAATACAATGTAACAAAAAGCTTTCAGTAGCAGTTTGGCCAAATTTAAATTAGTTGGACCTATAATAATGTAGAAAAGTCCTTGTATTCCTCCCACCATAACACACCATGAGGTGTAAAATATTTGTGTTTGTGTCAAATATATATACAACATTTTCTGCAATGATGTGTTAACCCTTCAAGAACACAGAGTGCCAAATAACAACATACTTTACATTTTTACGAAGTAATTTCCTTAGCACCAAAAACCCTTAAAAATGCGCTTAAAATCATAAATATAATTCAATTGGGGAGGGCTATGTCAATATGACTAAAAATAGAAGGAGTTATCGTTGGATGAAATTTTGTTATTATTGGCCTAAAAAGCAAGTGACAAAATTGGATAAATCGGACCAAGATTTGGTATACCTCCCATATAATGGGTTCTGAACATTTCACACTTTAAGTCCATAAAATCGCCAATGACATCTGGTATTTTTCATCTACGTATATAAAACAAGTTCTTGAAAATGTCACTTTACATCCAATAAAAAAAATGGAAAGATCGTACAAAGATTTGGTATATACAATGGGTATTCAAAATTTCGATTTTTTGTTTTTTAAAGTAATATTCACTCAAATTCGATGAAAATTGGAAATGTTACAATTTAGCTGTTAATCCTCGTTTTAGAATATCTCCATACAAAGTACACTGAAAAATGAAACTTTCTATACTATAAAATCGTTACATTCCATTAAAGTCACTATAGTTCTTCTATTATACCCTCAGCCTTATGGCTAATAAGGGTATTTTATATGTATGTTTGTTTATACCTTTCACCACACTGTGGTACAGGGTATTATGTCTTTGTGCATATGTTTGTAACAGGCAAAAGGAAACGAGATAGACACATGATTCCTTTTGAGAATATACATAGAATCACTTTCTAAGTCGATTTATGCATGTCCGTCCGTCTATCCGTCAGTTGGTGTTAAATTGTAAAAAAAGCACAGGTCGCATTTATAATCCGATTGGAATGAAATTTGGTACACCTCATTTGTTTGGCCCAAGGACGAACCCTATTGAAATTGGGGAAAATAGGTTCAGATTTAGATATAGCTCCCATATATATTTTTGTCCGATTTAAGGTAAATGGTGCACCAATGCCCCTATATATCTTTCTAGAATGATGTGTGTCAAGTCTCGTGCAAATCGGTCCAGATTTAGATATATAGCTCCCATATATTTTTTCGTCCGATTTAAGGTAAATGGTGCAACAAAGTTCCTATATATCTTTTGATTTGTACGAAATTTGGCAAAGTGTACTGAATTAAGTCTGAAATGAACCGAAAATCGGTTCAGATTTAGATATAGGTACCATATATAATTACGTCCGATTTAATGTAAATGGTGTACCAAAGTCTCTATATATTTTTAGATTTGCACGACATATGGCATACCGTACTGAATAAAGTCTAGAGTGATGTGTGTTTAGTTTCGTTAAAATCGGTTCAGATATAGATATAGCTCCCATATTAATTTTCGTCCGATTTAATTTAAATGATGTACCAAAGACCCTAGATATCATTCGATTTGCACAAAATTTGGCATAGCTTACTGAATCGGTTCAAATTTAGATAGAGCTACCATATTTATTTTCTCCCGATTTTAAGTAAATGATGCACCTAGAACTCAAAACACAGTGAAATTAGTATAACCTAACCTGTGACAAGTTTCGATCAATCATGTTTATCAAATATTTATCCAAATAATCAATGGGTGTCCGATTGATATTTGCTTTAAGGGGAACTATCCACGATTTTAATTTTTCAAGATTTTCAATGAGCTGGTAAATCATTACCAATGCTTATTAAGGTTTGTAACTTTGCACATATATATTTGAAGATTTAAAAGAGAAGAAAAATAATTTGCAAAAAAATTTTGCAATTGTTTTGTTGTTGTTTTTTGTAATTAAAGAGAAGTCCTTATTTTTGATGGCGGGCATGATAACTCCTCATTGGAACTTCGGAATCCGAAAAATCCAACGGTGTAAGAAAGAGTACATGTCTGGCTCTTGTATGAACTAGGACTATTAACTTCGCTCTAAAATTAACAACATGGCGGACCTTTGAAAAAATATTTTTGGAAAATCGCCGATTTTTGACCAAAAACCAAGTTAAAAATGAGGAAGATCTTAACCGATTGGCTTTATCCTAGTTCATACGATAGCTATACACTCACAGAGAAACGTGTAAAAAGTTGGAATCGATTGGGTTATTAGTTTTTTAGTTATCGTGCCCGCCATTCGCAAAAGAGAAAAACGCGTTTAAAGTTTGAGAAGCCCTTTAGCCGTCACTTGATGCTGACACAATAAATCGGCTATATCTTCAAGAGTTCTTGAGATTTTCACTTGAAATTTTGTAAGGACATTCTTGAATTAGTGTAGATTCGAATTAAGTCAAAAAATGTTTTGACCCCGTGACCATATTGGAAATATTGTATGTATAGGTTCACTTTTTTGTGTACCCTATATTATAAACACGCCCAATATTCCCAATATTTCTCATCCTTGAGGGATGAGAAACTTCTTGCAAATGAATGCGAATATAATATGGTGTAAACTTCAAGAAATGTTCCATCACAAGTGGCTGGAATTTAGTATATCTGGTCTCCAGTAGTGTTTAAGTAACTCTACTGCTATTTTTACGATTTTCTTTTGAATTTCTTCCACCTTGTCACTTTTCATATCTCTCTCTCTCCTAAGAACTCGGCACAATTGCTTACAGAAGATGCATGTGTAAACCCCGAGTTAAATGATGAACCTCACTTTGCACCAATCTGAGTGAATTTGCTAGATAGAGTGAATTACTCCCGCCGGATGATTAAGAATGATTCGTAGCAAGAACCCTGTTAATCTGGTTAAAATGTCCAAATGATAACCAAATTACTAGTTCTAAAAAAATTCCGCAATATTCTATTGGGATTTGGTCTGCAATATATTAAACGGCATTGCCATTCATTCAATTTTTTTTATTTTCAATTGTAGACATCCACCTTTTCATTCAAATATTTAAAAAATCAATCTAATGCGTGTAATTACGTCTACAATGTAAAAGCGACCTGTCATTGGCAAAGCAACTAAACACAGCTGTTATATGCAACCCAGCCGTCATTACAACCTAGCATGAACTGTCAAACGAGAAATAAAGAGGGTGTATAGTGTATGTGATTTTAGGGATATGTAGGTCGACACAGAAAAGAAATAATCGTGCTTACGAGTTATGAATCGTTTTTACGAAGAAACAACATACACACATATATCACAATATACAATTATGATGCGGCATGCCGGCAGAGTATTTAAAATTAGACTATCAATTGTTAATTCTGTCATTGTTCTAGCGATTACCTACAAATCGATTATTCGATAATTTAGTATTCTCCCAACAATCGACTTGGCATCGATTACACCACCTTTCGACTTATTTAACCCTAAACACCGAAAGAACAAGAGAAAAATTTTAGCAGCAGTTGGGAAAATAGTAGAGTTGGGCAATCTAGTTCACGTAGCAGATCGATCTTTCTCGTTCATTTTTTTTAAAGGAACTAGTTCCTTAATGTAGTTCCTGTGCTCCATATAGTTCCTTTATTCCATACAGTCCTTTGCTCTTTATAGCTCCTTTACTCGATACAGTTCCTTCGCTCTTTATAGTTCCTTTGCTTCAAATAGTTCCCTTGATCTATATAGTTTCTTTACTCCATACAGTTCCTTTGCTCCAAATAGTCCCTTTGCTCCAAATAGTTCCTTTGCTCCATATAGTTCCTTGGCTTCAAATAGTTCAAAAAAGGAACTGGATCAGAAAAAGGAACTATATTAATTAAATTAGTTAAAGTACTGGAACTAGTTCCGATCGTTCCTTTCCTGGAATAGTTCCAATGGTCTAGTTTTCGTTCCGGATCTCACCCAATCTACCCTACAAAGTTTGAAAATTTTATAAATATTTTCATGCTGTCAAAATTATTTATTTTCGATAAATACTCTCAATAGTTAGGGATGGTACAAATTTCTTGGTTATTCAGAGAGTGATTCGAATTGAACAACGTACAAAAGTCGGTGTTCGCTCAGACAATTTTGTATGGGGAACTATGTAATTACTTCATAATTAAGGGTCGAACCACGAATGTGGCATTAGAATTTCAATACAAAAAACCGATTAATTCGATTAATCGAAAGTCGATTTACACGGTTTTCCATTTAGTCTCCATCCCACCTCATTCGTAAACTTTCGGTTATACCATTTTGAGTTCATCTTTATCGGCCATTTTGCCTTCTCCTCCCATTCGTTAGCAGATGGAACGTTTTTCAATTTTTCAGTTTTTTCAGTCGTCGTTTTTATTTTAGCTCCGTTCCAGAACCTAAATGAATCTACTAAGCAGCAGTTGGGAAAATAGAAATAGTGAAAAGTGTGAAGTGAGGAAAGAATATTGAATCTGTTTTCAAATGGGGGAAGAAAAAGTGAAACAAATTGTGCAAACTAAAAAGTGAACGGAATACTGAAAGAATAATACAAATATTTTAAAGAAATATTAAAATTTCCATTGAATTTAAGCGAATAAAAGAAATCCCAGAGAGGATAAAAGTGTTGAAGTGCAAAGAAATTACAACAAGAAATTCAGTTGCAATTCATTGTCGTCAGTGGAAGAGAAAGGAGACGAAAAAATAAAAAAAAAACAAAGAGGATTAACAATCAACGACCGACCGACGACGACTCCACAACTATATACAACGACGTCTGCAGCGGCGACGACGAACAAGAACAACACACACACAAACATATATATTTATTATACACTCGCTAGCAAACCCCACTTCTATACAAAAAAGGAAAGGTAAAATTTCACCAGATTTTTGCGAATTAATATTTATTTTAAATACATTTTTTATATTTTTGGAGGCGACTTAATTGGTATGCACTCTCCATCCCCCAATTTTGTGACGGAGGAGTAGGAGGGAGTGACAGATTTTGTGTGCGAGGGAGGATAAATAATTGCCAAAAATTTTGCTTTTCTCCATTAAGAAATAACCATTAATGGCACCGTTTGTCATTAGAGCCTGTCTGAGTGAGTGCAACAACGGTGGCGGCAACCTCCGCCCAAATTTCCACTGCAGTCAGAGAGATTGGTGGTGGTGGTGCAGCAGCAGCCGCCACTGCCGCAAGCACTACTAACAGAACTAGAATAGGAACAAAAAATAACAACAACAAAAACAAAGTGCAAAGGAAAAGTGATACAAAAAAAGAAAAACAAATTCATGCAACAACATGGAGCGCAGCACACAGGCTGACACACGCACACACTCCAGCAGTACACACAAATGTGAGACGTGCGACTAAACAACAAACGACCGCCTGTCTGTCTGACTGCCAGTCTCGCTGCCTAGTTGCATGGCTGTTTGTTGGTTGGTTCATTCGCCTGTCTGTCCGTCCGTCCGTCCGACCGCCTTCTATTCATCCACTATATTCTACTTATTAGTTGGGTTGACATAATGCGGGTTGTGGGTAGTACACATTTTTTTCGAAAATTTGTTTTTGTTGTTGTTCCTCTTTAGAGTTGTCTTTCTCCCCCTTTTGCGTTGTCCAGTGATTTGTTGTTGCTGTTTTTGTTTTTCCTACTTTATTAAGTAACAAAAACTAAATTTTGAAAAAAAAATTTGCTTTAAACAAACAATTTGTAGATAGATGAATTCCCGGTCTTTTTGTAATATCTTCCCAATCTTTTTTTGTTTTGTCGCTGTTAATTTTGAACGACAAACAGAAATGTGTGAATCTATTATCCATAATTGTTTTTGTACATTTTTGGAAGCAAAACAAAAAAATATGGGAATGAATTATTTGACAAATTAAAAACACCGCTGTGCGTTATACGTGCCTAACAAGAAACGAAGAAGCATGTCGCTTTCAAGTCTGGGCTGATATAAATCTCGAGCAAATATTTTAGATAAAAGAAAGAATTTTATACGTATTTAGATATTTTATATTTAGGAAAATTCAATATTGACCATGTCCGTATTTCAAAATACTCTACCTGGCACACATTTTCGATAAGAATTTCGAGGTGGTATTGTCCTGTCTATACATTTTGTTCAAAGTATGATTAAAGATTACAGAATTGGATATACGGATCATTTCTTAAAGTGGGTTTCATGATCTGGATTAAGTAGATAAACGTTTTTTGTTTTGTTTTCAGAAAAAAATATTTGATAACATCTTTCAAACACTTTTCGTTATTGGTATTTTTTTGCCCTATTTGATATATTTTCTTAATTTTTTGTCTATCTTTTTTTAATTTAAACTTAGTAAACAAAAGTTAAGTTAAGGGTCGCGTATCGTATTGTAAAGTTTGGCACATATAGTTCCAAGGGTTCTAATTACTAAGATATTATTTTATTTCTTGTGGAAATCCATACTTCTTCATACATGGGACTTCAAAAACTCACTAATGCCATGTTCTGACGGGCATTCGAACTATGTAGTTCGCTCTCAGAATTACATACATGAATTAACCCGTTCATACAGCACTATTCTTAATTCATGTCATTAGAGTTTTTTTATTTCAAACTTTTTGTTTCTTGTTTTACACCAAAATGTTAACATATTTGCGTGAATCTCATATGGATCTAAATAGAAAAAATAATTCTCTTTCTCCTGACTATAGTATGAACCTATATATATTTGCTTTTAATTCATGTTTTCCATTTTTTCTGAAAATATTGTTGTTGTCAATACATTTTTATATTTTCTCAATTCAAATGTGACATATAAAAAATTGGAGAATTTTTGTTTGGGTTTCCCCACATTTGTTTCTCGTTTTGTACGCTAATTAGAACAAAAGGGAAAGAAATGCATATTGCATTATGTAGATTACAAAATTTACTTCCTTCTGCATATATAAAAACTACACAATTTGTTACTTTTCATTCATCATTTTCAATTTTACTGAAAAAGTTTGAAATTTTCATAAATATTTTCAAACTGTCAAAATTAACTTATTTTCGATAAATACTCTCAAATGTTAGGGATGGGACAAAATTCTTGGTTATTCAGAGAGTGATTCGAATTGAACAAAGTACAAAAGTCGGTGTTCGCTCAGAAAATTTTGTATGGGGAACTTAGTAATTACTTCATAATTAGGGGTCGAACAACGAATGAGAGAGCGAACGACGCTCGTCTGTACATGGCATAAGACAATATCGTTATTAATTTTAATTGGATTTAAAAAAATATATGTACCTATATTTTTGGATAGGCCCATACTTCCTTAGACATGGACTTACAAAGTTCCACTGATATAGTTGTTATGGATGACTGGTCTTTCACCGGGGATTTGAGACTTTCTCCTATGGACAAAGAACTTTTAATCTTCACAAAAATCAGACTACATAATCGTAGAAAACAAAACTCTAAATTTTGGCACAGTTTTACGAAAATTATTTCTAAGATTGGACAAATGCTATCTAGAGTTTATTAATATAAAAAAATCAAAGAGTTTAGAGTATTAGATGGAAGATTTAAGCCCATAATTATTCATTGATATAGGGTTATTGATATCTTTATCGACGAAAAGGAAATTGATGCACTCTAAATTGCACAATTACTAAGATCAATAAAACGGGGTTCATTGTCTATCTATTGTCTCACGGTTTACAGTAAATGTCTATTAAAACGAATATGATGATGGTCATCCCAAAAACGTTTTGGAAATTACTCATTGATTAGCTTATCTTGGCTTAGGGTGTCGGAAGAATGGTGTGAGTGACCTCCAGGATAGCTTCAATATGTTGACAAGTATCGCATATTATAAGGCTATGTCATCCATTAATTTATTTTGACTGATACTGTTTGGTTTTCCATTGTAAACCTATTTATAACAATCCAATTGGTGTATAAGCTGCCACAATCACGTCTACTTTACTAACGGTCTAAAAAGAAATAATATCTTGAACTTCAGTTTAATTATGCAGTGGGTCATTCCTTCTTAGTCAGGAAAGCATTCTAAACTAATTCTCATATAATTCATTTCAGTCTGTGAGGATATTTGAAAAAAAAATCTTTTCTTATATACTTACAGCGATCAAACTCCATAAATTAAAAACTAAAGGCAATGTAAAGATACTCAGCGAATGAACATTCAAATCTGCCAGAATGTCGCCCTGAGAGCTGTGTCCTGTAACATCATTGGGTCCTGAACATGTTGTCAATGCTATAGAGAGTATTACCCAACCCGCGGCCGTAAGGCGTGATTTTTGTAATTCAAAGAGACATCTAACTGTATAAACAGTCGCTCCAATCGGAGACATATTGTCCATAGACGTTGTAGAATAGAGAAGCCAAAAAGATAATGATAATAGGAGGAAGTAGTAGAGGTTAAAATTGTCAACTCAACTATGACAAATTTCTAACAAAGTTGTAAATTTTTTGGGATCTACATTCGAGATTAGTGTATCTTAAATCTACCAAAAAATCATGCCTTCAGCATCGAAGCATGGGGCATCGATCAAGTACATATAGGATTCCTCTTCACCTCCACCTTATTAATCTCAGTTTTTGAAAAAAGATATCAGATTTTGCAGGGGTCTGTTATGATCCCTACTGTGATCTTTATGTTTTTCCTGCTCATAGAAACTGATGTTTTAGATCTACCCTAAGAAATTACCGGCCAAATAGATTTTGAGGTCCTACACTTAGATTCCTTATTCTATCCTGTTGTTACTTTCTCATAAATCATTCTGATATTGCCAAAAAAGTAGGGGAGACATAACACTGGTATAAATTGTTATATCGATTAACTGCGATCCAGATCAAGCAAGCTCGTTCCATTATGTCACTACGACCTGGAACCCTGAGGAGAGTTTATAGGAGCACCCGATATAAGGATTGCTGCCGATCTTCACATATTACCTATTTTGGACAACAGCGAATTTGCTGGTAATCAGCACTACAACATCATCGCTTATGGTCAGAACTCCCCCGCCCGGGGACGTCAGGAGAGATCTTCATGATCTAGAGAGAGATGTCCAAAGATATAAAGGTGAAGCAAAGGAAACGGTATTTTGGTCTGTGATCCAAATATGCAAATAATAGTCAGAATATTAACTGCAATAGTCACTTATAGAGGTAGATATATCTATGGAAAATAATGCGACATATGTTGACCACTCCAAAATAGTACCGAAAACTTTAGCTATTAACATCTTCAGTAGATGAATCTAATCTAGATACCAATTTTTTCGACGACCGAGGTGCATCTTTAATACCAAAAAATCCTGAACGGAATCTACGAAACCAAAATTGCTCATAATTGGCTGTTACAGTATCGGAACCATAAACACCATTCACAATTTTAGCCACATAGCTTCTTTGTCAAATAATATATATGTCGTGTGGTACATCATTATTAATGCCGGATCATCTATTCTATAGAGAGTTGTTGCTGCAGCAGCGGTAGGGCTCTGCTACAGATTAGAATGAGAATTGACATATACCGTGTTTGTTATTGCATCTTAGACCATACTGTCGAGAAACTACAGGGCTAGTCTATCAAATAAGGTTCATATATTTGCCCAATCTGATATTACAAATGATCGCATTTGATGTTGATGGTAATCGTTGACTCACCTTAAATCATAATGTTTATGGACGATTTGAACCTTCGCATCAATATAGTATTTTGCTAAAAAAAACCCTATTCCCATAAGATTTTCAAAACATATTTTCAGTTTTTGTTTGCCTTACATCAGATTTGTGTAAATACCATTAAGTAACCAGACTGTTGTCTTCTACACTTCAATGCAGCTAAATCAAATCTCAATCGTAAACGAAAACCGTAAGAAGGAGGACATACAATGCCAGTCGGTCAGACCATCTTCATCATCATATGATTGTAAATCATGTGAATCATTGTATTTATAATCGATGGCTCTGTGCTCTGTTGTGTCTGTTGCGTCTGTGGCTAATAATATATTATGTATTTTTTATGCAGATGCCATTTCCAATAAAAACGAATACGTGTGTAATTTTTTCTACTCCTCTGCTTCTTCGTCGTCTTTCCAAAAAATGCACTCATCATTATCAACGAGCCATGTCATGCCATGTAGCAGCAGGCAGGCAGGCCGGCATATTTGTGTGGTTGATTTCCAATGGCCCAATATAGCATGTGATGGGATGAGTTCCTCTAAAAACACCAAATCAACAAAATTTCCATTTCGGTTGCATTGATTTGCTGTAGTCTTTCTTTTCGTCTTGTTCATCCTCCTCCTCCTACTTTTTATTAATTTGCCATCACGAATATTTGAAAATTTACTTTATTTGGCTCTCGATAGCTGTAAATTTAATTTGTAGAAGAAAAAAATACGAAATCCACTCATCTTATCGCATGGCAATTCTTAGATTCGCCGTCTTTAGATGTTGCTGCCAGCCTTTCTTCATTCATCTTTCCATGTATTTCCAGTTCCACAGATGATGTGGATTTGCCAGCAATTTGTGTTTTGCTATTCGTGTGTGTGTGTGTGTGCGTGCATGTGTGTCTAATGAATCTAATGGCAACCAATGCCACTTGATGCTTTGCAATATATCTACGACATTGTCGAGTATTTGGAGGGGTTAAGCTTCTTTTTTTCCACCCTTTCCCTCTTGAACATTTTTTAAATATAGTGTATAATTTTTTCTTAATATTAATTGGGGTTTTTAAAAAAGGGGGAAATAGAGAGAAATATTTGAAAAAGATGTTGTTGCTGCACAGTGTTGCGTTGGGCGACAAAATCTGTGAAATTTTAATTGAAATATATCAAGTTCTAAAAAAATTTATATCAAATAATCATTTGCCATTTATCTCAACGAATTGAATTTGTAGTGCAGCACACTTGGATCAAATTAATCGAAGCTGTGGTCGAAGTTGAATCAAAAACGCTGTATATGTTGGGTCAATTTAGCTGGAAAATTAATAAGGTGTATGGTCTCATAAGGACCTTTAGGACATGTGGGTCATACGTTATTTATCGTGTCCTTAAAATGTGGCCAATATGAATTGAGGCTGCAGCACCAGGCTGATCTAAATTTTGCCCAAACCAAGCTTTCCTGACGTACCTGGGTGGGGGACGCTTTTTCAGCAGTTTGTTATTGTTATGGTAGATGTTTGCGTTCTTCCTAATCTATCTGGTTCTGTTAAAAAAGCATCGACATGTGTATGTTGAGTCCATTTCGAATAATATATGCCAATACAACGGCATTGACAATAACGATTTATGTCGCCGTTCTCAGGAAAGTATTTTGGCAGGATTGAATATTTTCCCAGAACATTCAACTTTTGCAAGTGGACCAGACTAGCTCCGCATAATTTAACACAGACCGGCATATCACTTTGTAGGTGGCCAATAATGTTTCCTTATATTATCTTCAAGTTCTGCCCACTACAAAAGTGAGGACTTTGTTCCCTCTTCCGACCTTACCACTGATAGTTGTTGTTGTTGTAACTGCCCTATTGATTTAACAAAATGGACTATAGTGACAGACGTTGGGCAAGTAGACACGGCTCGTTTCGGATCGTGGACCCCTCTCGTGGAAACACTGTAAAATAGTTGTGTAGGTTATTGAATATTATTTGTAGAACGTTGAGTTAATTGGTGGTCGGAATTCCGGTCATATGTCATCTATGATATACTACGTTCTCTGTTCAGTTCAGGGTAGTGGAATATCAGAAAGGGAGAAGTTTATTAGATCCGCCATGAGGAACTCTCTGTTTCACACAACGACTTTCCGTCTTATTGTTTCAAAAATGGACGGATGGTTGCCTTTTCTGTCGAACAACTATCTTTTTGCATGGCTCCTCTGTCTTGGCCCTCGTAAAAAAAACTACAGAATAACATGCGAAACAAATTAAAATTTGAGGACAAACAGCTGGTCTAAGAGTAGGATATGTGACAAAATTACAAAGTGTTAATGACACTCGTCGACTGACCATAAACTACGGATGACTAACAGTATTTTATGGTTTGCAGTTGAACGGAGCCTTGTTTATATATGATTGTCTTGGTAACTAAAGCAACTAAGTTCTTTACCATGTAAAGAAGCTATGCCACGATCGAATTCGAAAATACAGACGTCTAGAGCTTAACCTCTTAACAGACCTTAGTTGCGTTTGGCGAGAATTCTCTGTTTTAAACCGAATAGTGCTGTAATTTTTTTTTTCGAATTCTTGGACGAAACATTCAGCGTCTCTAGATTGTGGGCCACTGAACTCAAAAATTTGATTTGTATCCTTTTTATTATTAGGATAATCGACAGAATCAATTTTGAGATGTGGTCGTATGTTCTCACTAGCAGGTTTTTTATATGATTTATTGATCGTATTATGAGTGTGACCATATGGTCAAGCTAGCACAGCTCGCGTTAAATGTCATATACGAAAACGGGTTTGAAACTTGGCGTACGCCATTGAATATGCTGCAGGAAAGCACATAAGATTTTATTTCAATCGGACGAAAATATATACATGAGCGTGCATGAGCTATGTTAGCAGCCCGGAAACTATCAAGAAAGTTCTTTTATTTCTAAAAAGAATCGGAAAGCCAGATGGCGTTTCGCAAAAGCTAATACTAATTAGAATCCGCCTCAGTGGAGACATATTATGTTCTAGGATGAATTGAAGTTTATTAAAGGCTCTGAAATGAGAAAAAAAATAAAAATTGCCACAGAATTGCAAGGGTACTGGGAACCATGAAGTTGGGTCTGTAATGGTATTGGGTTGATTTTCTTTTCACGAAGTTCGATCTATTTTCGAAATGTATGAAGTAATGGATCGGATTGTTTATACAAATTTATTGAAAAACGCTACAGTCCCCTTCGCTGAAGAAAATATACACCTTGACTGGTTGTCTCAGGATGACAATAATTTCAAACATACACCGAAACATGTCAAAGATTGTTTGTTGCAGTCAAAATATCAGGGTTTTATAATGGCCAGTACAATTATCAGATCATAACCCTAAAGAAAAATCTTTGGGGCATGATAGATAGCAAAATAAAAAAAATAGTTTCACAAACAAGCAGACATAACCTTTTCTCAAAGGTTCAGGATGCAAGGAATAGTACATCCAAGGATCATATTGAGCGTTTTATTGATCGAATGTCCCGTAGATGTGCTGCCGTAATCAAAAATAATGGTTATGCTGTCGATTACTAGAAAATTTTGTTATTTATAAGAAAAATCAAAAGGTTGCTTTAGTTTTGATCAAGCAAAAATTCGGTCAATTTAGTTTTCCATAGAATAATTATTTCTAAATAAATTGTGCGTTTATATTCTTTTGTTTTTTCTTTTTCACTATAACTTTATTTTTAAAATCAGATAATTTATTCAGATTGCAATTTTAGTTGCTTTAGTTTTGGAAACCATCCGATTTCAATAAAACTTAAAACACATTATTTTAGACTCAATTCAATAGGCTATGCAAAATTGAAATCCATTATTTTTATATGAACTAAGGACTTTATTTCACATGCTTCGGAATGTCGGATTTGCACCGTTTTGTTGTATGATTTGTTGCCATTTTAAAGGTAACTTCATAATGTCTCTCTCATAGAAGTTCTACTTTCTATTTGAAAAAAAACTCTAGTAATCAATTTTCACAAAACTCCCTAGATACAAATTGTTTATCTTTAAAGAAATTTTGCAATGCCAATAAAAGATGATGGCGGATCCATTTAAACTTCCCAATCAAGCTCCCGAAGTTTCTGGCGAGTCACTGTAGATGTGTGTGGCCTAGCGTTGTCCTGGTGGAACACGACACCTTTTCTGTTGGCCAATTCTGGCCGTTTAGCGTTTGGCCATATGAAAACAACTCATAATAAATAATCCCCTTCCAGTCGCACCAAATGTATAGCAGAACCTTCCTGGCCGTTAGTCCTGCTTTGCCCACCGTTTGAGATGCTTCACAGCTCTTTGACCACGATCGTTTTGGCACAGGGTTATCGTATGTGATCCATTTCTCATCTCCAGTCACCATCCGTTTAAGAAATGGCTCTATCTCATTCGAAGGCTTCGGAGATGGAAATTCGATCCATCCTATTTTTTCGGTTAATTGGTGTGGCACACAAAAATCGAACTTATTTTTGAATCCAGCTTTGTGTGAATAGTTTAAAACAGTTTTATGGTCGATTTTAGCTCCTGGGCGATGCTACGACTGCTAACATACCGCTCAACTTCGATCATTTCTCCGATTTTATCGACATTTTCGACGACCGATATTTCATTGTTTTTAAATTATCTAATAAAAATTGAACAATACGCACTACTATATCTTCCATTCATGATCCATTTTGATCGTAGTGGTAAAAAAATGCGTCTTCCCAAAAAAAGCCATTCCACATCACAATATCCCCACATACGGAAGTTATCAATTTAGGTCGAACGAAATTTGTACAAAAAGTACACTGTGTGAGTCTCTCGTCTTGAGTGGATGTCAAGCACTCTTGACTCCTTGCCTGGCTGCCGGCTTGACATACACACTTCATTGTTTTCCCCAATTTGTTGCTGTCACAGACTCAACTAATGATTTAGTAGAGATATGGAATAAATTTTCATCTTCATGATCTAATGGTTAGCTGCTGATGCCATCGTTTTAAAGTTTATTTTGGCTGCGTATGTGTGTGTGTGTTCGTTTTGTTTATTGGCGATGACATTGTTTTCTTTGCGTTTTCCGTTTTTGTTGGTTGTCCATGTCCATCTTTTTGTTGGGACTTTGGGAAAATCCCATTTATCTATTATTCTGGGAAATCGAATGCATGTGATGATCTTTTTGTTTCGAACCACAACAAAAAGTGTTTTGGGCTTTTCCGAACCTCAACAGAAAAATATTGGTATGCTTTCTTTCTTAATAAATGCATGTGTATTTGCCCTTGGTGATCTATTTTCCGCCCGAAAATATTTTTTTTTTTTCTTTTTTTCAAAATATCCAATGTCGTCATATATTCATTCATTCCGTGTTGTTTGTTTTTATTGTGTTTTTTTTTTCGAAAAAAAAATCCGACAAAATTTCATTTGTGATCTATTTTTAAAATATTTGCCGTTTTTTTGGCATTTTTTTCATATTTCTCTTTCTTGGATATTAAATTTATTTATTCACAAGTTTTATTTAATTTAATTTCGTTACGTCTGTTTGTTTGTTTTTTTATTATTATTTTTTGTTGCTGGTGACCGGTATGAAATTTTACATACATACATATCATATGTGTGTATGTCTCTTGTGTCACAGCGTTAATGGATTTCTTTGATGTTTATGATTATTGTGGCACCACTCCTTTGAAATGTCGTTTTATATCTTCTTGACCCCCCTCTCCCCGCATTCAGACACTCATTTAACCGACCCGGCGTGTGTTTCAATATTTGATTTTTGTTTTTGGAGCATTTGGCGAAACCGTAACTAACGTGATATGATCACCTTTCAGTTTTTTTTTTGTTTGGTTGGTGTCGGTCGTGGTCATTGCACTGTGGTCAGAAAGAAATCTCTTCTTTTTTGGATTGTAAACAACATTTCTTTTGAACCATGACCGGAAATAACAAACGACATAAACGATCTACGTAGTAGTACACATAAAAACAATAATATGATTACATTAAATAATTACTTGCTTTTTTATTAATGTTTTCAATGTCTTCATAGTAAAGTAGATTTTATTTCTTTTTATTATGAGAAAGTTTGGATGTGTGGTATTTTGGGGATTTAACACCTCTGAATTTTTAAGTTCATTACAATTATTTTTGGGAAATAATTACACGGGGCTATACTTAGGTTCTTAATGTGTTTAAAGCAAGTAGGAAAGGCTTATATTCGGTTAGATCAACAATTTTATATCTTCCAACATGTGAGAAGGCATTTTATACTCTGACTAGCCATTTAGGTAAGCATTCTCGGTTATCAATATCACTGAGCAACAGCGAAATTTCCTTCTTTGCTAGAAAACCATTGCGAGTATATCAATAACACAGTAGGGCAAATTCGCCATAGGCCTTGTATTTAAGTTACAGAGTAATGCTTTTTTCCGATTGGGACTTTAATTCATGGAAAAATCGTAGTACATCTTTGTTTGCAAGTATTGCAGGTTATTTTTGAGCAGTCAAATCGAAAATGGAATCCACGATTCCTTGTCTTTCACGTTCGGTCTTATTTGCTTATAGGGGTTCCTCAAAGACCTATGTTGTAAGCGTATTATAGGTATGTATGTTGTAAGCGTATTATAGGTATGTATGTTGTAAACGCATTATAGCTATGTATGGTCCTAAGAGTTTGTAATGCAGCGAAATATTAGTCCTAGACCAACTTTTTAGTATACCGATTGTAATACCTCGACTAGCTGGGTCGATTTAGAATTGTGTCCGTCCGTTCATTATAATATGCAAACAGGATACAGGCCCCAATTATGGTCCGAAATTTTGCATGTAATGCTGGTTCTGGTCAAAGAAGACGCCTATTGTTTTTGATATTGAACGGTTAATATTTAGACCCAATTTTTTACTATACCGATCGTCATATCTCGACTTGCAGAGCCGATCTAGACATGCGTGTCTGTCCGTCTGTCCATTATAATTTGAAAACAGGATACATGCCACTGTTATGGACCAATCGTCACAAAATTTTCAACAAGATCCCTATTGTTTTGGTTAATGATCCATTAATATTTAGGGGGTGAAATGGACCAAAAAACTTTATTTTTGTCGGTCTTTCTGGTCGCTCTAGAAACTACAATTATGACCCAAACACCACGAAATGACTGTTTACATAAAAAAACGGTCAATATTTAGCGAGTCAAATGGACCCAGGCTTTTATGTGACGAATTGACGAAAATTGTTATTCTCTGAAGGAAATAAACCAGAGAAGTTGATAGTATATCCAAGAGGAGAGATTGACCTTTTTATTGATACTAATTATTATTGTTCTATCTAGTCAGATGTGGGAGTTTTTAATACAAGGGAAGGGAATTTAACACGAGGTTCCGGTTGTGGTCAAGGACGCCGCCAATAATTTTCAATGATGAAAACTTAATTTTTATCTGGTTGTCTAGTCACTCTATTTGCCACAATTACAAGGCGAACATCACAAATTTTCCGTAGGAAAGGCGATCTGGCCAACTAATCAATTTTTAGTGGGTCAAATGGACTAAAACTTTTTTGTGAAAAAGATGAAAAGTTGACGCAAAGGAGCTGTTGACCTATAATCGGTCAAGAGAGTGCAAATATCGTGAAATATTAAATTATTGGAAAAATCATGGAAATAGCGGTAAACTGGTCGAATAGAAAATATGAACTACCCCGACATTAATTAGTTCACATTATCGAGAGTTCACTGTTTTGGATGTTCACATTATCGAAAGTTCACAGTATATCAATATAGGAGAGTTAAAAGGATTTCTTTAATGGTAAAAAATTGATATCTAGGGAGGATTGTGAAAATCGACTACTAAAGTTTTGTATACCCTTCACCCTTCACTATTATGTCTTTGTGCATATGTTTGTAACAGGCAAAAGGAAACGAGATAGACACAGGGTTCCTTTTGAGAATATGCATAGAATACTTTCTGAGTCGATTTATGCATGTCCGTCCGTCTGTCCGTCCGTCTGTCCGTCTGTAGATGTTAAATTGTAAACAAAGTACAGGTCGCATTTATGATCCGATTTAGATGAAATTTGGCACAAGTCACTTATTTGGCCCAAGGACGAACCCTATTGAAATTGGGAAAAATCGGTTCAGATTTAGATATAGGTCCCATATATATTTTCGTTCGATTTAAAGTAAATGGGGCACCAAAGTCCCTCTATATCTTTCGATTTGCACGAAACTCGGCACAGAGTACTGAATTAGGTGCAGAATGATGTGTGCCAAGTTTCGAGAACATCGGTTCAGATTTAGATAGGGAGAGGGGGGCAACTTTGAACACTTTTTTCTTTCAAGTCTTAAAAATTTTTTTATTTTATAATTTTTGGTTTCTTATAAATTTTAACTAATAGGTACATATGTAACCTTTAAAATGAATATACATATGAAATACTTTAAGCTTGATAAATGTATGTTATTACTGTTTTAATGGACGAAGTCAAAGTGTTCAAAACTGCCCCCCTTGGGGGCAGCTTTGAACAAGGGTTAACATTTTTGAACGACATGGTTTTTTAGGGTGTTTATGTTCAAATATGTATGTATTTTATTCATACATATCAGAAATGCATTTATTCATTAAAAATATATAAAAAAATTTCGAAATTTAAAAAATTTTGATCAAAATTTATTAAAACATAAAATGACTTAAAAACTAAAATTAATATGGTGAAAAATACAGTTAATTTCGTAATCTTATTAGCCCATTTGAAATTTTAAGAAATTGAAGCCAAAAGTTTCTCGAGTTTAATGGGCATGTTCAAAGGTGCCCCACCCATTGCATTTTACGGAAATTTATAATAACTTTTTTTGTAATAAATATTTATGAAAGAAATTACATTAGTTATGTTTGAAATGATTGTTGGAATGCAAAAAATTTGTTTGACGAAAGAAAACTATCACAGAATTCTTCCTGCGCCCTTACAACCAAATGAATAAAAGTTTACAATGCCACTGCGAAAACATGGTCACCCATGCACAATTTTTCGACAACTTGAAAAGCAAGCCAAAGTGGTTTACGCAGATAGAGAACAAGATTGCCATATACAAAAATGTGGTTGCGGGTCGGAAAAATTTTAAACCAAGATTTTATGAGCGCTGTTCAAAGGGCCCCACGTTCAAAGGTGCCCCCCTCTCCTCTATAGCTCCCATATATAGATTCGTCCGGTTTAGGGTAAATGGTGCGCCTAATTCCCTATATATCATTCGATGTCCATGAAATTGGGAATAGAGTACGGAATTAGGTCCAGAATGAGGTGTGCCAAGTTCCGAGAAAATCGGTTCAGATTTAGATATAGCTCCCATATATAGTTTCGTCCGATTTAAGGTAAATGGTACGCCAAAGTCCCTTTATATCATTCGATTTGCACGAAATTAGGCATAGAGTACTGAATTGAGTCTAGAACGAAAATTCCAACGGTGTTAGAAATTTCGTCCAATCGTAGCATATGAAGGGACTTTTATGCACTATTTACCTAAAATCGGACGAAAAAATATATGGGAGCTATATCTAAATCTGAGCCGACTTTCACGAAACTTAACACACATCATTCTAGAATTAAATTAGTACGCTATGTCAAATTTCGTGCAAATCGAAAGATATATAGGCACTTTGGTGCACCATTTACCTTAAATCGGAAGAACATATATATTGGAGCTATATCCAAATCTGAACAAGGACAGACGGACGGACATGCATAAATCGACTTACAAAGTGATTCTATGCATATTCTCAAAAGGGACAAGGTGACTAGCTCGTTTCCTTTTGCCTGTTACAAACATATGCACAAAGACATAAACATTTGTGGTTGTGAATTGTTTTATAGGAATTAAAGCCCTTGTCCAGAGGGACAAATTTGCCATAGGGCAAGTTTTTGATTTATGGAATATTTTTGTAAAACGTACGCTTCTTATATTTCTAGTCATTATTATTTTTTTAATATTCTACAAAAATACTGCTCATTTGATTTTATATATAAAATCTTGCTCAGAACCCCTTCTTGGGGAGTGCTTTTGATTGTTCCAAAAGACTACAGTATTGCACTGCAGACTTCACTCTAGAAGTTATTTGCTAAACTCCTGAAAAGAACCAAGCCCATTAAATGCCTTCATGATATTGATGTCATTAACTAGTGTCCGATCGAACCGTATGCAGTCTTAGAAACCTTAATTCGAGAAGAACATGTTTCTAGAAAAATAATCGCGCCAAGTTTTGTTACTCTGAACTTCTGCAACCATCATCGCATTGTATTTTACTATTGAATTTCTATTTCGCCCTCTATGTGATTTAGGTAGATGAACCTAGATCGTTATATGGCTCCGATATTCGCATTGGCTATGTTCTAAATGTTGTAAAATAAAATGCAATTTCGATTTTTTCGGTTCATCAAATTATAATTTCAAACAGCACAACCACTAAACTCCAACAAAACCAATTCGCTGAAATTGGTAAAGCCACAAATCCATAAATTAATTAAAATTTATTAATTCAATTTAATTAGGAAATCATTCTTAAAAAACAAAAAACAGTATGTACTTCAATTGCTGTATGTTTTAGTGCAATTGTGGTGGTGCTGTGCGTTGGCAAACATACATACATTCACTTGAACTACTTGGGTCAGCACAAATGCATTTCATTCATTCATTGAATTGCAAGCAAAATACCAGAACGAATTGCAAAAAAAACTAAAACGACAAGAACTGAAACAGCAAACTTTGGTCAACTTGTCATTGGATGTTACGTGTGTGCCCCACCGCTCACACACACACAAATTGAACAAAAACTATTTTTTTATAAAAAAAGAACTGGCGAAACAATGTCAGCAACACTCCAATAGACAATAAACTGTAACGTGAACAATAAGCAGCAAACTATGCCACAAAAAGCAATGACTGTAACATGTCTTCTTCTTTCTTTAACTTATTGTCTTTATTCATTTTTGTTTTTTTCCGTTTTTTGCAGATGTCAACAGGAAGACCCATCAAATGTGTTGTCGTTGGCGATGGTACGGTCGGCAAGACATGCATGTTAATATCATATACCACAGATAGTTTTCCCGGTGAATATGTGCCTACAGTGTAAGTTTGTGTATTGTATATTTTTTTGCGATCAAATCACTTTTTACAATTATTTTTTAAAAATAATGTTTCCTTTTTGTTGTTGTTTTTAGTTTTGATAACTACTCAGCACCAATGCAGGTGGACACAATACAGGTATCATTGGGCCTATGGGATACAGCTGGACAAGAGGATTATGATAGACTCCGACCACTTTCATATCCACAAACGGATGTTTTTCTGATATGTTTTTCAGTGGCGAGTCCATCATCATTTGAAAATGTCACCTCCAAATGGTATCCTGAAATAAAACATCACTGCCCAGATGCGCCCATAATTTTAGTAGGTATGTATATGAGGGGGGATTAGTTTAAAAGACTACAAAGTTGCTAAAAATTTTTTGTAGGGTGTGTTAAATTTGGCATGTCGTTTGTGACATCTCCGAAATATTGTTTGTAGATCCTACTTTGACCGATAGGAAAGAGTAAAGTTCTATGCCAATTTTGCTTTAGAAGTGGTATGTCTTTTGAAATCACTAAAGAGTTCGCTTTATTGCACATATATTGCTACTCCTTCTAGGATGTGTGGTATTGAAATTTGGATATTATTAACATATATATATATATATAACGGTCCTCCGATATTCTGTATTTTGAATATTTTTGGCCACAGTTTCTAATCGAAGAAATTACAATTTGGGATTTCAGGTACTCGAATGTCGAAAAATTTCTTCTGAAACAATATTAAATATTAGTTTATGTTTCCGCTATATTTTAGGTATTTTGATGTTCCTATCCGCATATTCTATAAAAATATAAAACATTTCATGGGAGAAAAGTATTTTTTGTAGGACCATGTTTTTGGGAATTTTTAGAATATTGACCATATTTTCCAAATGAATTTTCTGTACTTTTTTCAATAATTTCACAAAAACTCTGTTTTACGCCCCAAGTATTCATGTAAAAAATTTGACCCAAAATTTCTTAGTTTTCTTCTTTTTTGTGTTTATGGCCAAGTTATGATCCTTAGCTACGACGATATCACTGTTGATGTAGGAGAGCCAAGAGCTACTCATATCATTTGTATGTCATTTGTATGTTTGTGCCATCTGTTAGCTTATCCGTATATCCTACTCTTGATACGAGAGGCAACAAAAATGAATTCGTCTCAGTATAATCTCTTCATCCCTAAGGAGTAAATCTCCGGTTCGACATGTTTCAATGAATGTTTCAATTATATATTCCTTTTCCGTCGTTCTGCACAGTAAACCTAATTTGTTTACCAGTTTGAAAATGGATGAAAATTAAATTCTGAAACCACATTTCGAACACTAGGTGTACATGTAGTTGTGCTCTGAGGCAATGAGTAAGAGAATGCTTTTGTCTAAAACAAGTGGAGGGCAAAGATCGGCAGCACTCCTTATATCTCTGCTTCTAATAATAACAGAGTTAATTAAGGAACTATGCATTCATGACTTAAGACCAGTAACTATATATCGACGCCTCCGAACCCTAGTATGCTAAGACTGAAAAGTGAGTTTTTCAGTAGAAGCTCTCAAAGTATGGAAGTTTCATATATCTTACGGACCATGCTAAGTACATTTTTGCTTATAACTTTGGTTTGGATTGACCGATGGTTACCAAAATTTCAGAGAATATAAATTAAGGACCGTAGTATCTAAAAACGTAAAGAACTTTAAAACATGTTAAGTCGACTTAGCATACTATGGTTCGGAGGCGTCGATATGTCGATAGTCAAGCGCCCAAAAAACACTCAAGAAGTGGACTACAAACTCTAGAATTATTCAAGACCATAAAGTAACATCATGGCTTTATAAGAAGTAGAATTTAAACAGCTCCCGAGATATCACCCGAATATTTCACGCTTTAAACTTGGAAACGTTTTTGTTGTCCTATATTACTTAGGGAACCCATGGTGAACATCCGCAACTGCATAGCTGTCCCAAATCCTCTATAAAATGCGTGGATTTTTAAACCGGACTTTTCAAGGTCAAGTTGTGGATTTTTAAAGAATACATTTTTCAAGGTCTATACAAGGCGTGGATTTTTAAGAAGACTTCAAGGCCTATAAAAACCGTTTATTTTTAAAGAAGACTTTTTCAAGGGGTATATTGGGCCTGGATTTTTTAAAAAATATTTTCAAGGTATTTTTTCAAGGTCTATACAAGGCGTGGATTTTTAAGAAGACTTCATCAAGGTCTATAATTGGCGTGGATTTTTAAAGGTCTATAGTTGGCGTGGATTTTTATAAAAGACTTTTTCAAGGTTAATAAAAGGCGAGGATTTTTAGAGAGGGATTTTTAAGAGGACTGTTTTCAAGGTCTATACAAGGAGTGGATTTTTAAAGATGCTTCTTTAGGGTCACTCAGAGGCGTGAATTTTTAAAGACAACTTTTTTAAGGTAACTCAGAAGCTTGGATTTTTAAAGACGACTTTTTTAAGGTCACTCAGAAGCGAAAAAATGTCCAAGGTACATACAAATCTAGGATTTTTTAAAGAAGATTTTTTTTCAAAGTTTAAACAATGTGTGGATTTATTGAGAATATTTTTAAGGGAGAAGTTCAGGTACCACCACAGTTTGCAATGGGTGATGTTGAGAACCCATTGTAAACTTGTGGTACCTCAACGGAAAGAAGCGATTTTCGGTGCCGTAATACTCTTCATTTCGTACTCGCTCGAGAAACTGTCGATAAAAATAACTGGCGCATTTCATATTATCAGTCACTGTTTCGTTGCTGAGGTCCTATCAACCTTTGATGGTTGTTGTTGTAGCAGCCCTATTGCTTTTTACACAATGGGATGAGATGATAGATGTTGGTCGAGAACGACTCTGGTCTTTCTGATCGTAGCCCCTCTGTCGTGGAAACTATTTTCTCCAACAAAAAGAGGATTTATATATGACAATGAGATAGCTTGAGAATTTCGTTGGATTGTCTACATAACGGGAGTCCGATATAAACCCTATGGCAACTGAGGGAAACGAGTTCATTTAACACTCCAAGACTTGGTTAAATTACGATTTTAATTTCCGTCTTGTCAATTTTGGGATTTCTGGCACTCGGTAATTTTCTCTGAACTCATTCCTGAGATATAACTTATACGCAACTTCTTATTAAGTTTATAACTACCCAATGAATAATATTGCGGCATTATACGATACGCAACTTGAGGACGCGTCCGGATGGCAAATCATATAAATTTTTTTCAATACTTTTAATAGACACATTTGTTCGCCAACAGGTACCAAAATTGATTTACGTGAAGATCGTGAAACCCTTAGTGCATTGGCCGAACAAGGTTTAGCGCCACTGAAACGAGAACAAGGACAAAAATTAGCAAATAAAATAAGAGCTGTTAAATATATGGAATGTTCAGCCCTAACGCAAAGAGGTCTAAAACAGGTATGTCAATTGCAATTACTCTTCCACATCGACAAATAACCGACATTTCCTTTTTCCATACAATTCAAGGTATTCGAAGAGGCTGTGCGTGCCGTATTAAGACCTGAACCACAAAAACGACGTCAACGAAAATGTATAGTTATGTAAATATAGAACACATTCATGGTTTATATATTTTGTAACATTTCCTTCCTGCAACACCTCCTGTTCCCAAAAACAACAACAAATTCGAATATCCTGTTTACATTTCCTTCCGAAAACTATATATATTTTTTGTATTATGTCGTCGTCGCCATTATCATCAATCAATTATCCGGGTTATACGTATATCGTCTTTCTATCTCTCTCTCTCTGTCTCTCAGTCTATCCTCAAAATCACTATTTATCTATATATAAATAATTATCTTTTTTATATTTTTTGTATGTATATTTAACTAAAACAAACAAAAAACTATTTTTATTTAAGTGAAAAAAGTGAAACAAATCGAATAAAAAAGATATAATATTTGAGAAGCTAATATTAACAAAACAAAAAACAGAAAAGCATGTCCAAATGTCCTTTTAAAAAAAGAAAATTGTCTACAATTTTTTGTAATTCTAAGAGATAACGCAACACAACACAAACAAATCAAATCGAATCAAACCACTAGTTTTTATACCTTTTAAACTATGTAAAACAAAAAACTAAAGAAGTAACAAACCCTAAACACCATAAACTAACACTAGAACTAACTTAAAAAAAGAACTCCTCCTCAGAAAAAACACTCTTCCTTCCAAAAGAAAAGAAAAAACAAACTCGAATATATTTTAATAATTTCTTTTTTGTATTTTTTTATGTTGTAATTTATAATTTTGTTGACATTTTCATTTCATCCATGTCCATCATAGAAATTCGTCCTTTTGCGCCATTCATCATAACAGACATCAATCATTGCCTAGATTTGATATTTCTCGAGTCATTTTATTTTACGAAAAAGAAACGAAAACGGAAATCCTAAAAAAATATTTTGTTTTATATTTTTTATTTAATATTGCTTTTATATGTATTTCAAAAAAAAAAAAAAACTTCTCGAATTTAGTTGAGATTATTATTTTTTATTATCTATGTTTTGTGTAATTATTTAGTTGTTGATATAGTAACAAAATATATCGTAATACTATTATTTATAAAAGAAAGAAAACAAAAGAGTTCTAAATCATTTCATCATTTATTGTAAACTATAATTCATTGTGTGTTTGAAGAAAAATATGTAGATATGGATATATATTGTTAGAATTCCCATAGTGTTGACTAATAGATTTAGCCATGTGAAATTAATGAAATCTAGGCAGCTAATTTTTAATAATGTGGTTAAGAATCCAATAACTTTACATAGAAATTTCTTATTGCCATACTATAATTGTTATGCTGCAGGAATACTTTACATATTGGAATATTTGCAATTTAATCCCAAGAAATGCGACATTAATTTAACACTTGGGGTTCTCAAGGCGTTAAATGCCTCCGTGCATAACATTTTGCATCCAAGTATTGGCATAGTCGATATAAACTAATTTGGTTATTTTCATTTTCAGAGGATAAATCACCTTTTCACAGAAATTTTCAATATAGATTAGGGGAAAATAATGTGTAGTCGCCATATGGTACTATACTCCCTAGATGAAGTGTTAACCCTCAGTTTATAGACTTTGAGGTTGTAGATATGTTAATTTACTGTAGAGTAAGAATTTTAGGTGATACAATTATTCATTAGAACGCTGTGCAGTTATGACTAGATGAGGTCGGATTCAGCAATGCAAAACGAAGTATGAGCACATACAATCGGAAACAAATTGAAAACAAATGGTTTAACTGAAGTCACCTTTTTTATGTCACATCGACATCTCTTAACTGATGATCCAAATTCTCATGTGTAATATCACAGCTGGGGTATTATAGCTTTGTGTGGCCCCACGAATTTGTAGCGCCTCGAAATATTGGTCCTAGATCCACCTTTATACCGATCATATCTTTACTAGCTGAGTCGATCTAGACTTGTGTGTCCGCCCGTCTGTCCAATATAATTTGTAAATACGATACAGGCCAGTTATGGACCAATCGTCACGAAGTTTTGCATGTAAGACGGGTTCGGACCAAAGAAAACCCTATTAGTAATTGAGAAAACCCCATAAGATTTAGGGAATATAATGAACCAAAAAATGTATTTATGCCTATTTGCCGGTGGCTCTGGAGACCGCAATTATGACACGAACATCACGAAATTTTACACAGAGAAAGCATGACAGCTTTGATGAAGATCGGTCAATATTTAGTTGGTCAAATTGACCCACACTTTTTTAGTATAACTATTACCGCCACAAGGGGGCGGAAATGTTTCTAAATTGTACATGAAGTTTCGGTTTGGACCAAGGACTACGCCTATAATTTTCGGTGAAGTTGAGATAATATTGAGGGGGTGTCAAGAACCAAAAACTTTTTTGTCAGATTTTCTAGTCGCTCTAGAGGCCATATTATATGCAGAACATCACATATTTTAAACGGTGAAGAGGATCTGACAAAATACTTAGAACGGCTGTTTATATTCGATATTCCGAGGGTCAAATCAGCCAAAATCTAAAGTGGCCAAATTTTTATTTTATGGCGTGAATATTCACCTCGGGAAAACAAGATTTGGAAAATATACCAGGGTTAGAAAGTGGAGCTTTTGACTTATAATCGACAAATAGAGTGCAAATATAGCTGAATATTGCCCTGTTTCGGTTATAGCTCCATAGAAATTTCGACTTCAGAGATAGTTGTGTAGGGTATCATATGGTCAGCCCCGTCCGACTATACTACTCCGCTCACTGATTTTATTGTAGATTAGCAATCTTCAATGTTTGTTTCACTACTACTAGATTCAGTATCAAATTTGGAGGTGCCTCTGGAATTCTCCCGTTATAAATGATTAAAGAAAATACTCCACTCAGATCAGATATGCATGTACGGCAGTTATTTATATAATTGATCATCAGGAAAGGCGTAATAAGACATTGACTAGCAATTGTGAGTTGGAGGCAGCCTCGAAGGGGTATTCTTATTTTGTGTTTTTCTTAATAGATTCTGAATCAATAGGTGTGAGTTGGAGTGGAGGACATGAGGTTGACCAAGGCATAGCCTCCTACTAAGACAAAGACTTGTTAACTAAACCAAATACTCTTTGAGGCACCCAGATATAAACGAGACTCAGTTCGAATACAGTCGGTACCCTGACTGCAAACAGTATTAATTGATATGTAGAAGGTCGGATATCACCCCAGCGTTAGGGAGTCATCCACTAGGTTAGGAGACTAGGAACCCATGGTGTTTGATTCATTATATAGAAGACAAAATTTCACATCGTCAGTCCAGAATGTCATTTCCTCTACGACCATCCCTTTAGATTATTAGAAATTACCCAATAAATGTTTTATGCTTACAACTATTCGCAACCTGTGTACGATTCCGGCGGCTGATTCACTCAAGAAATACAATTTCATTCTTATTCTATCCGAGTTTTCTTGATTCCCAAGTCTTCCTTGAGTTTTCAATGCAAGGAAGGCAAATAAATCTAATATTCAAAACCTTGACGGAATGCCACCCGAAGACCATCTATCGATAAATGTCCTTAAAAAATTTATTGAAATTAAATTTGGGTTATTGCTACAATAGTCGATGTGCTTTCCTTTTTTGTTCTATCTGAAATGTTTATTCTACCCTACTTCGGATCCTCTTGTAAATTAGTTTTTACTTAATTCAAAGTTTTGTGAGACTTATAGATATTAAATATATATGGCGAATATTTTATAGAAAATTCTCAAATTCTAGAACAACTATTTAAACTAGTTTTCAATGATTTCTGAACAAATAATAAATAAAAATACCACCTTAAATATTCTATTAAGGGTGTAATTAAAATACAAAAGTATTCCATATGTTTTATCCATGATATGCCAAGAAGACATTCGACTCAAAATAGAACCATATCACGAAGTGCTTATCCGATTATTTTAAAAAATATAAAAAAGCGGAATATTGCCTCCTTTTTAAAAAATTTCCGATAGAAATTTTTAAAAACACCAGTACGCATGGCTTTTACAACAGTATTATTCATAACATATGGGCTTCAATCCAAATCTGGTATAATTTAAATGACATTGTACAGACGTATGAACGATCGAAAGAAAAAACAATAAAATTACATTGGTTTGACAAATGAATGGTAGTGAATTTCCACGATTTCAGGTGCTGTTCATACAACGGAACCATCTACGGATACGGAAATTCTTTACTTCTAAAGGATTTTTTATTAAATACTAGGGATTGTATTTGAAAAGTATAACCATCTTTTGAGTAAGGAATCATACCAATTGTTAATAAAATCATTAAAATTCACCTGAACTCTTATTCTATATACTTTTTTTTGTTCTTTTTTATTTCAAAAAATAAAAAAATATATATAATTATTTTTCTAATGAGTGAGAAAATGTTTTCTTCGTAAAAAAAGAAAAGCAAAACATATTACCACCACATCCCCTATTAATAGTTAAACAAAAAAGAAGAAAAACTCTATCTATAATAACAAATAAAGCTTATTTTTAAAAAATACAATTTATAATAATTTTAATAATATGAAAATAATAACATTTTTTATTTGTTTACTATAAAAAAATGCTTATCTAGTCAATTGAATATTTGTTTTATTTTTTAACAATAACAAAACAAACATAAAAACCAGAAAGAAAAATCAAATGCAAAAAACGCAAACAAAACAAGAAAAAAATGCTATAAGTAAACAATGTAAAATAAACGCGAGAAATAACAAAATCAACATTAAAAACCATAGAAATAAACATTATTATTAATTATTAATCATTTTTCATTCACATACTATATGCGCGCATATCATTAACTACTCATTTCATTTTCATTAAAGTTTTTCTTTTGCTGTCCCTCCTTCCTCTCTTAAATCCCAAAACTATTCCCCTTTCCCCGGCAAATTAATTTGCAATTCTACAAATAAATAATTTAACAAAAAAATACCGAAGCGTATATAAAAAAAGAAATAAAAAACAAACAAATATTAAGCACAAATCTATTTATCTTTAACACAAAGAAGTAAAAACAAAAAACATTTAAAATTGAAGAAAGTAAGGCAGGCAGCTTGCTAATATTGAAAAATATAAAAAAAAAAACAAATTACATATAATAATATTTTCTTTTTTATACAAATATGTATTTTTTTATTATTATAATTTTATTGTTATATTTTTTACTTTTATTTTAACAATATATTTACTGTCATCAATAAATGTATTAATGAAATGAACAAAAAATATAATTGTTTTTTCTTAGTGTCTTATCTTATTCACCTATGAGATAGAGGTCGTTTGGTGTATTTTATTGGATACGGTATCAGAGTTACATTTCCGTCAACGTCATTCTCGATAGATTGACCATTCCGGTGTGTCACTGTCACGACAACAACAACAACGTGGCGATCGTCGCACTTTGGTCAACACGGTAAGAAATTGTGACTTTTTAGACAGTTAGTTGTTAAATACCTCTCCGTAATGACATTGATGACCTCTACGTGATTATTCCAAACAGTGAATCTTGGACAAGTGGCTCCTTACCTCTGCACTATGATCCTAAGCACTACTTTTCTTGGCCAAAACAATTTAAAGTTAAAATACTGGTATTTTTAATATGGATTTAAATAAAAGCTAACTATTTATAAAAAAATAACACTTGTAATGAAAATTAAATAAAAACAAGCAAAAACGATGTTATTTTTTGTCTGGCATCTGTATAATGTACTTTCAAAAGTTCTTAAAAAATAAAGACCCTTATTGGGTCTATGTTACAAGATGGGTCTACATCGAAAATATTTTGGAAGGATGTTTTCACCCTACGATAACAGGAAATGTCCGTCATGTTATTTTGTTAGGATAATCGAGAATTCTAAATTATAACCATTCGATGGGACAGTTGCCTCCATGAATCCATAATGCTAAATTACAGCGACTTTGTTATAAAAATGTCAATGTTATATGGGAACGATAATTCAAAATATCATATTAGAGCTAATTCGGTTTAAAACATGTCCAAATTCTCCAAAATACCGAATTATGGAGGTTAGCCTTATAAGGAAACTAGCCGAAAATATGGACCAATATAATTAAGGTTTTGGTAGGGAGATGTGCTACCCGAAGAGAATCCTAAATATAAATGAGCATACATTATGTTAAAGACTTTACATACATGTTCTTGAAGACTTAAAGAAGAAAATAAATTGACAAAATATTGGTTTTTGTAGTTAAAGAAAAGTCCTGACTGTCGATCAAAATTCTTACGCAATTTAAAAGAGAACATCTGAAATAGGATTATTGACTTCGCTCAAAAATGATCAAATTAGCGGACCTTGGAAAATTATGCAGGAAAATAAGGAAGATATTGACCGATTACATTTATTCTAGTTCATAAGATAGCTATGTAGGTCACGAATAACGTGATAAAATTTGGAACCGATTGGATTTACAGTTTTTGAGTTATCGTGTCTGACAATCGTAAAAATATTGTTTCTAGAAAAAAGCGTATAATCAAGAGTTACTGAGATTTTCATTGAGAAACCGCCTTTATAAATGTTTGCTTCAATAGCAGGGAAATTGCCAATAGTCCATAGAAGGACATTTTTACATATGTTCGTAAGTTCTCTACATATAGAATTACATGTATATCTGTTATTTCTATATCAATGGATAAAAACTTCATAAAGTAGAATACCCATAGTTTATAAAATCAATAACCTTTTTATATCGGCTACGGCACGCCGTTACCGACAAATTTGGGTCCACATGCCTTTGAAGGCAAGGTAGGCTATTTCGATTTATTTGAATTTTGAAAATATCTACATATACTCTTCACTTGCCACCGAAACCAAAGAAATTACATATTCAGAAATATAACCTAATATAGGGTATCCATTACGTGGTTTCAAAAGTATGGGACTAGAATTGGACGTCTGTGAAACTAAACAGTTAAACTAATGTGTATACCCTTCACCACTCTGTGTTACAGGGTATTATGTCTTTGTGTATATGTTCGTAACAGACAAAAGGAAACGAAATTGGCCCACGGTTCCTTTTGAGAATATGCATAAAATCTGTTTCTGAGTAGATTTATGCCGTCTGTCCATGTTAAATTGTAAACAAAGTACAAGTCGCATTTATGATCCGAAAGAAACGAAACTACACACAGCTCAGTTATTTGGCCCAAGGACGAATCCTACTGGAATTGGAGAAAATCGGTTCAGATTTAGATATATCTCTCATATATATTTTCATCCGATTTTATGTAAATGGTGTACCAAACTCCCCCGATCTGTTCGATTGAGAAAAAATATTACACAGCACATTAAATTAAGTACATACATATAGATGTATCTGAAGTATTGTTGAATTCGGTTTAGACTTACATATAGCTACCATATATATTTTCGTCCGATTTTAAGTAAATGGTGCAAAAAGCTCCCACAATTTGTCCGATTGAGAATAAATGTTGCAAAGAGTACATAATGAAGTACATATTTACATAAGTGAAGTTTTGTTGAAATCGGTTCAAATTTAGATATAGCTACCATGTATATTTTCGTCAGATTTTATCCGATAAACGAATCACCAAACGCCCAAGGTACACTGGGGGTCAAACCTAATGCAACTGAAATTGCAAACAATATAAATGACCTGTAACTTTTCTAAAAACAAACTTATATTGAATGTTAAAAAAATAGGAACCTTATTTACTTTAAAAAAAATATAAACGCAAAATTTATTTTGAAATAAAAAATATTATATGGAAAACTAATTAGAGCAAAATTTTTGCAGCACACCTTTAAGGTATTGAATATATTATATGCTTTATTTGATCTTTGGGTACACTATTCCTCGCATTCTGGACCCTTGGAGAGAGGTTATGTTTGTGAATCTATTATGATTTTTTATGGTATCTATGATATTCCAAAGTTGTTTTTATAGGGGTAAGATCTGATGATTGTGCTGGCCATTATAAAACTCCTATTTTTGACTCCCGCAACCAATCTTTGACATGTTTTGGGGTGTTTGTGGTTATTGTCAAGTTATTGTCTTCAGCGAAGGGAGTCATTGCATTTTCCAACACATTTATATAAACAATTCGACCCATTACTTCATAAATCTCGTAAATAGATGGAACACCATACTCCTCAGTACCCTTGCCATACTAAGGCATTTAATTCCTCAGAGGGCATACTATTTCTCCACTGAGTCGGATTCTAATTGATATGAGCTTTTGCGAAAGCTAATCTGGCTTTTCGATTATTTTGAAGAAATAAATGACATTCTTGACGGTTTCCGGGTATGTAGGCCAGTTACCACAGCTCATCTACGCTCTGTTCCTGAAGTTATAACAAACTATATCTCTTTCACCAATTTCGTGGAACTCCTAAATGTGTGTTTTTTACTTCACAACACGATGCAGCGTTTATTAACCTTGCAGTTTTAAGTGATTTAGTTTTAGCCATCAGTTTACATATATTTTAATTGGGACTTGTGGCCAATAAGATATATAGAAAATATACTATTTTTAATGCACATTGTTCTCAAGATATAGTTATTGGTATTACAACTTATATTTATAGATTATAGAGGCAGTTAACATCAATATTTTAATTATGTGTTATTTTTGGCCACTGTGAGTGGTGTGCGTAGATTTCGAAGGAGGATATTCTCATTTCAATTTTGAACGTTGTATGTTGTCAATGCATGAGACTACCTTGTATATTTATGCCATGATACTTACTTTCCATAAAACAATAATAACATAAAAACTTTTTGTGTTTTTTACAGAATTTTTATTAAATGCTCTTAAATTTTGAGTTTACACAAAAAACATTAATTTTTTATATTATTTATTATTTCAATATAAAGTGAAGTTTTTCTTTGTATTTCAGGGAACTTTAGTTATTTTATTTTTAGTATTCGATTATTGTTTCAAAATGGTGTGTGTGAGTGTGAGAGAGTGTTACATTAAGTTACAACAATGACATCTGCAGTTGGTTAGAGGAACAAACTTTGTACATAGATTTCATGAAATGTTATTGAAATTTATGACAAGTTTTCTGTAACCAATTTTTTAATAAAAATCAACAATATTACAATGAATATAGGTATTTTTTTAAGTTTAACATTCAAGGGGTTATGAGAAAATTTACAACAATTACCGAGTTTAAAAATGTAATAACAATAATCATTAACAAATTATAAATATTATAAATTTAAATTCCTTCAAAAATTAATTTATGAATGAAGTATTCGCAATGTCGGCAGGTTTCACTGACAAAAATATTTATTTGTTTAAAATAATATAAATTTAAAAGATACTCCCAACAAAAAGTTGTTGTTAATTTCCATTTATAACCCCCTCATCCTTTTGATGGTACCTTTATTAAGCATCTAACCTCTTCTATTAGCTTTATTAATATAAACGGAATGGTTTTGGATGTAAAACTTGCCCTGGCTTCTTTTTGGGCCCAGCACTTTTTGGTCGTTTCTGTTCATTGTTCAGCGATGGCATTGATACGGACAAAACTAAACATTCGGCTGGAAGAGACATTGAAGCCGATAGTGTGGTCGACCTTTGCATCTTTGGCGCCTTCCAGTAATGCTAAGGGGTGGGAAAGAGGAAATATATAATTATTAAAAATCTTTGTAATTTTATAACATTTAAAAATATTGAAAATTAAAATAATTTTAAAAAATTGTAAACTTACAATTCGCCTTTTGTGTTACGTACGATTTTTTGTTTTTGCAAATGTGCATATATTTTCAATCATTACCAATTGTTTGAGATCCAAATTTTATTGCTGCAAAAAAGCCCGCAATCGGTGACTTGGTGTTTTACATACTAACTGCTGTTCTACCAAATTTTATTAAAAAGTTGTGTTTGCTTAGGCCTACGTATGTATTTTAAATATATGTGAGATTATTTAAAAAATATTAATGAAATGTGTTTTTTTTAAATTATGATAATTACAATTAAATAATTATAATTACCCCTACAAAACAATAGCTTAAAATTGTGTGTTACCCAAATATTTTGATATAAAAAAGTTGATAAAAAATGGCCCTATTGAAATTGGAGAAAACCGGTCCAGATTTAGATATATCGATTGCTGAGTCTACTATAAGCAGAACACAAATACAATTGTGTTATAACCGGTTTAAGGAAAGCTTTGAAGGTGTCAATGACGATGTTCGTCCTGTAACCCGATCACGTCAAACATTTTTTTTCGATCTATTACAAGCAGTTAAATCTGGTGGTAGTGGGAATTTTTTCTCCCACCTTTGGGACCTTGTCTTCGCGGACCAGAACTGACTACGGAGGTGTTCTCTTAAAGCAAAAAAAAAAAAAAATCAAATATGGAATGTTCGAAGAAGAAGTCCAAGACAAATTTGGGATACAAATAGAAATGTTAGGGCGGCTCAACTATGACAGCCTAAACCCTGACGACATAGGCAGGAATATCAAAAAAGTATCGAATTGTAAAGTCTTTCGAAGACAGTTGTCCACTTCGAGAAAGGAAATCTGCCTTCGAAAAACCCTGGATAACTGGGGAGATTTGGAACGAAGGTAAAGATGTCCGAAGGCTCTACAACAGAGCTTGCTGCAAGAAATATGTAATATACTCGTATTGGGACCACTTTCACGCTAAAAAGAGATTATACAACAAAATGACGAAAACCGCTAAACGCAACTACGGGGAAATTTTCTGTGTAAATGACGTCTCAAAAATAAAGAAGTTTCTATCAAACACCCACACTCAAACCGCTACCATGGTAGATGAGGGGGAAATAGAATAGAGACAACAAAAGAAACAATAAGAGACCTCACGAAAACTCACTTCCCCACCAACACATCGACATCTGATGAAGTATCGTTGCAAAAAGAGAGTACTATATATCACTCTTTAACTAGTGTATACAGTTTGCGTATACTCTGAAAGCTTGGCAGGAAACCAGGGTAGTCTTCAAGGCAAACTGGAACACTTAATCATAATCTGGTTCGGCCACATGCTAAGGAATAGATGGATAAACTGTAGCCTACAAGACATAAATATCGGGGACAAAGTAGGACAGGGGACACCGCAGGGAGGTATTTTATCACCACTGCTGTGGGTTACTACAAGCAATAGTCAAACAAGGACCTTAACTGATAAGGAATTTGAACTCGTCTGTTATGTAGACGACGCTATAATACTTCGTCAGAGGTTGGGTCAGCGAGTTCACGACATAACACATGTTCGAAGTCTTTGATTTACAGGACAATACACTACTGCAGGCTTGGACACGTCGGCAAGTCTGGCTAAGACTAAGGGTGAATCGCGCTACGTGACCAATGTTGTCTACTTAATGATTGGGAAGGCAAGAATTGAAAGGGAGGAGTACAGGTATTCAATGATAAGTCAGACCAAGACTAAGAGTGAGGCGTTCTAAGTGCGCAACTCTGTCTACTTCAAGATTGTGAAAACAGGACTAGACACTGCTGGTAATGGAGTTAGAAGTCTTCTACAGGGAGGAAAACGCCGAAGTGACTTTCCTTGTGGTAGGCTTGGACAGGTTTTAAATTGCAAGTATGGCCAAGACTAAGTGTGAGACGCACTACGTGTCCAATGTTGTCTACTTAAAGATTGCGAAAGCAAGGATTGGAGAGGAGGAAGCCTCAAAAAGTAGCAATGGAGAAAAACCAGCGAGAAAAGAAATAAGGAGAAGATGACCGACTACCAAGAGGATCGATTATTGGAGGGTTATTGATTGGGCCCATTTATACAGTGAAACGACAACAATGGCTCTGATGGGAAAATTGATCAAAGGTAATATACACATCGGTCTAATCCAGCTAGCATGGACTGGTCAAAACAAGCACTGTGGATAAAACCACATGCAAACATTGACGGAGAATCTGCATAATATTCTACAAAAATGAAAGCTTTCTCTTCTCCCAGAGTTATCAACATCAGACTCTCCTATACCGACAACATTTACCTAGCATTAGGCTATCTTTCGTTCGACTTACCGATACAAACACCAATGCCGGATCTGAAGTTACTGGTTATGAATGTAAAGAAAAGAGGTAACGAAGTACTAGTTGGTAGTGCTGCTAACTCACTTCACGTTATGTGCGGTAGTACTATTTTTAATAAATGGGGCCAGATCCTTGTAGATTATATGAATATTAACGACCTAATAACCTTAACATAGGAAATAAACCAATCATTGTTAATATAATTAGAGAGGTGGTATTATATATAAAAATATTTTTAGCGAACCTAATAGACGAGATCTAGGAATGAAGAGTCTCCCCCAACACGTCCAAGACTAATTGATAATTCGGGAGATTGATCAAAGACATGTTAAGGCTGCTGACCGAAAAAAGGCTACGATTTCCAGTAGAAAATTTACATACAAAAATTGGTTTTGAAAGTCATAGCATAATTTTATTCGAGATGCACTTTTGATTTTATAAAGGGAAATCAAGAACAGTTTTGATTAATTGAAGATTCTTGCAGTTTCAGGAACAGAAAAACAACTTTTAATGGTGCTGACAATTAAATGATACTAATGTTAAAGGGAAAAGGTGAGCTAGTTCGAAACATGAAAATTGCTTAGTCAATGGTAGCTACTTGAAGTCATCTACATGATATTTAAGAAAGAAAACACACTATTGCGTATGACTATTGTCGTTTCTTATACGCTACAGTTTAAATTACTGTATCTTTGTTAATAATTGTGATATTACCGTAAAACAAAATATATCGCTTGATGCCTCTAGGTTTCTAACGTTTGAAATTATTATTTTTTTGTTGGCTCAATCAATTTCGGAACAACTGAAATACTAAATTACTTCTGAGAAATTCACGATTGCGTATGATTACTATCATTAGTTATACGCCACCTATAATCAATACCTGTAACGTCGATGAAATTTTAAAAGCAGTATAAATATTTAAATTGGAATGTATATCATCTCTGCAACTTAAATACCTTGGAAGTAAATCAAAAAATCAGCTGTGTCATCAATAATGGGACCCGATGCAACGATCGTTCATTCATTTGCATACAATACAATCTCTAACATATTGGTTGAGATATATATTGAAGAGAAATCACTCTGCGTGTTTCGACATCCTCTTACATATATTCGAATTTCCAATCTTTCAAACACGACCGGAGTTTTAATGATTCTGCCTAATTTGAAATATTTTAAGGTTTAGGCAAAATTCATAATATTTCATTTCCAAATTAGTCTATATATTGACGGATTGGTTTTAGGTATTTGCAAGGCTTTATCATTGAACAATATTTTTTCTATAATGTGTGGCATACAAAGTATATTAAATATTTCAAATTTTATGAAATCGGAAGCATATGAATTCAATAGTCAGTTGCATAATGCAAACATTATGTCGAATGATATCTGCCATTACTTATACGCAACCTCTTCTTAGGTCTTCATAAATGAACGAAAATATAAATTCCGTTAAGCATGTTTATGCTATAAAAGTATACAATAAATGCATCACAGCTACCATATGGTGCAATTGTCATTAATAGCTAATGATGATAATATCCAAACAAAAAAAAATTGCAGTGCACTGGTGTCCATTTAAAATTTAAAACATCTTAATATTTCTTTTTATTTATTTAAATCTTTATTTGTTTGTCTTCATGTTATTATTTATTATTTTAAATACGTATAAATTTCTATAAACGGTAAATATTTCATCTATTTATTTTTTTGTTTGTCAATAATAGGTATTGTTTTTTTTGTATAGAATAAAATTTCTCAGCAGTTAGTGAGTTGAGATTTTTTTGAAATATATAAATATTATTTTTTCTTCTATATTGTATCGTATTTGTTTTGTGTTTTGCAATGATTTTAATCATTAATTTTTTATTAAAGACGTGTATTTTTTGTTTTCATGTTTTTTTCGAATACATTTTGATGGCAATGTAGATGAGAGAATATATTAATTTTTGTCCGTAAATTATAATTATGTAACTATTGTTAGTGAAATAGTATGTGCTTGATAATAGTAAGCATAAATAATGATGATAGCAACAGGGAACTGAACCAGGTACCACA